>NW_015114637.1:24175-27583 GCF_001443285.1 Poecilia latipinna
CTACTTTGTCTCACTGCCGGCGGAAGTAAAACAGTGTGACCTCTAGCGGAAGTAAAATGCTCCAGCGCATTGTGTGTTGAATTAGCAGAAAGTCGATTGTACTGTTGTATTTAAACTCAGTATTTCAGCAACCATGTCTTCAGTTCAGCATCTCAGAGAGTTTATCAGAGAGCGACTATCTGCTGCTGCTCAAGAAATCTTCACAGAGGTTGAAAAAACCATCATTTGCTACGAGGAAGAGCTCGATGCTCAGCGCAGGATGATGGGGATCGACTGGAAACCAGAAATAAAGCTACACGTAGTCGGTTCGGAGCTGCAGAGACAAAGTTCTGGTAGGTCTGGATAAAGGTGCTGATGTTTTCACTGCAGACAGAGATCCGTCAGCGGCGATAGTTGCTGCAGCTCCAGCTGCTGCTGAACAGGAACTGTTTTAGCTGCTAGCTCTGATGCTACAGAGGCTAGCACAAACGTGGTAGCACAAAGAGAAAACCTGTTTGAGTCAAGCCGCCTGACTACATATACAGGTCCTTCTCAAAAAATTATCATAATGTGGTAAAGTTCATTATTTTCCATAATGTCATGATAAAAGTTAAATTGTCATATATTTTAGATTCATTGCACACCAACTGAAATATTTCAGGTCTTTTATTGTTTTAATTTTGATGATTTTGGCAAACAGCTCATGAAAACCCAAAATCCCTGTCTCAAAAAATTAGCACATCATGAAAAGGTTCTCTGAACGAGCAATTAACCGAATTAATCATCTGAATCGACAAAGTAATTCTAAACTCCTGCAAAAGATTCCTGAGGCTTTTAAAAACTCCCAGCCTGGTTCATTACTCAAAACCGCAATCATGGGTAAGACTGCTGACCTGACTGCTGTCCAGAAGGCCATCATTGACACCCTCAAACAAGAGGGTGAGACACAGAAAGAAATTTCTGAACGAATAGGCTGTTCCTAGAGTGCTGTATCAAGGCACGTCAGTGGGAAGTCTGTGGGAAGGAGAAAGTGTGACAGAAAACGCTGCACAACGAGAAGAGGTGACCGGACCCTGAGGAAGATTGTGGAGAAGGGCCGATTCCAGACCTTGGGGGAAGCAGTGGACTGAGTCTGGAGTAGAAACATCCAGAGCCACTGTGCACAGGCGTGTGCAGGAAATGGGCTACAGGTGCCACTTTCCCCAGGTCAAGCCACTTTTGAACCAGAAACAGCAGCAGAAGTGCCTGACCTGAACTACAGAGAAGCAGCACTGGACTGTTGCTCAGTGGTCCAAATACTTTTTTTGGATGAAAGAACATTTTGCATGTCATTCGGAAATCAAGGTGCCAGAGTCTGGAGGAAGACTGGGGAGAAGGAAATGCCAGAAGTCCAGTGTCAAGTACCCACAGTCGGTGATGGTCTGCGGAGCCATGTCAGCTGCTGGTGTTGGTCCACTGTGTTTTATCAAGGGCAGGATCGATGCAGCAGCTATCAGAGGATTTTGGAGCACTTCATGCTTCCATCTGCTGAAAAACTTTATGGAGATGAAGATTTCATTTTTCAGCACAACCTGGCACCTGCTCACAGTGCCAAAACCACTGGTATTACTGACCATGGTGTTACTGTGCTCAATTGGCCTGCCAACTCTCCTGACCTGAACCCCATAGAGAATCTGTGGGATATTGTGAAGAGAAAGTTGAGAGACGCAAGACCCAAAACTCTGGATGAGCTTAAAGCCGCTATCGAAGCATCCTGGGCTCCATAACACCTCAGCAGTGCCACAGGCTGATTGCCTCCATGCCACACCGCATTGAAGGCTGCAAAAGGATTCCTGACCAAGTATTGAATGCATAACTTAACATAATTATTTGAAGGTTAACTTTTTTGGTATTAAAACACATTTCTTTTATTGGTCGGATGAAATATGCTAATTTTTTGAGACAGGGATTTTGGGTTTTCATGACCTGTATGCCAAAATCATCAGTATTAAAACAATAAAAGACCTGAAATATTTCAGTTGGTGTGCAATGAATCTAAAATATATGACAGTTTAATTTTTATCATTACATTATGGGAAATAATGAACTTTATCTCAATATGCTAATCTTTTGAGAAGGATCTGTATTACTCTAATTGTTATGGTGGAAATCTGGAATACAAGATGTAAATTCGTAAACTCACACATGATTTTGTAAATCAGAGCAGTGGAGAGTATTGTGAAGGAGAGGGGGAGATGCAGAATGAGCTTTGTTTTTTTTCATGGGGGCTCAGAACAAATGGAAGAAATAAGTAACAACAATATATCTTTGTTTCTTATATTAAGTGAGCCAGTAATACGTATGGCGCTGTAGGTTCAACAGCCCTGATAGAGCACATAAAAACTGTAATCCTATCAATTCATTCGAAGCTAAAAGTTTAAAATCTGCATTTTAATTAATTGCTAAAGTTAAAAAAAATAAAATTGGTCTGAGGGATCAATTAGATATAGTAAAAAATATGTATTTATATTGTTAGCTCTTTAGTTGAGGTACCCAGACCAGTTCTACAGGGAAATGGGCAAATTGTGTCAAGTTAGAAACATGCAAATGATTTTCTCCAAATCTATATTTCTTAAATGTGTTTAATGAAATATCTCTCTGTTGCTGCACATTTGCTGTGTAGTTAAATGGATCAGATGATTCCAACAGTGATTACAGGAAATTATTTATTTGTGTTATCGCTAGCAGACATCCAGTTTTCATGAATGTAGCGTCTGATGGTTGCTATGGAGACATGATGGCTCCAGGATGTTCCTCTTAGCTGTAGTTCTCCTAAAGAGATGTTGACCTGCTCCACCATCCTCCTCAGTGTGTGATGTTGAGATAAACTCATCCAGCCTCGTCTCTCACAATTCTAGTTACTATGCTAAATGTAGAGTCAGAGCGATAACGAATAGGTTTCAATTTTAGGCCAGTCTTCTTATAGTGGCTTAGAGAAATGAATCTCTGTCTCAACATATTTATAACTCTGAAAACCAGAATATCAAATTTACTAAATTAAATTCCTACACAGTCTGATCAACTTTAAAAAGTGAGGCTAAACATAAGGTTATAAGTGTATTGTCTTAATGTATTTTTAGTTCTTCACTGTATGAATGGCTTTAAAGAATTAAACATTTAATTGTTAATAAAACATCAGTATGAAACCGTACCTCTAGATTAAAGTCTGAATGTACTTGAACTCCTTTTAACATTTTTGCCATGGCAACAATTTAATGCGGAGGGCACTTTACCTGCTTTTCAGTTAAAATCTAGAAACTAATTTTAGATTAACCATATGATGCCTATGGACCTTACCACAGGGGCCGCGTTTCATTGGCTAATGCCCATTTCACGTCACAGCGCAGCTACCACGTGCGTGACCATCTCACAAACACAAGCTACAGTAGT
>NW_015114637.1:31024-32724 GCF_001443285.1 Poecilia latipinna
CATAAGGTTATAAGTGTATTGTCTTAATGTATTTTTAGTTCTTCACTGTATGAATGGCTTTAAAGAATTAAACATTTAATTGTTAATAAAACATCAGTATGAAACCGTACCTCTAGATTAAAGTCTGAATGTACTTGAACTCCTTTTAACATTTTTGCCATGGCAACAATTTAATGCGGAGGGCACTTTACCTGCTTTTCAGTTAAAATCTAGAAACTAATTTTAGATTAACCATATGATGCCTATGGACCTTACCACAGGGGCCGCGTTTCATTGGCTAATGCCCATTTCACGTCACAGCGCAGCTACCACGTGCGTGACCATCTCACAAACACAAGCTACAGTAGTAAAAACATGCTAAAGTTTTTGCGTCAGGACTCGAAAAAGAATGGTTCTCCACCGTCAGTGGGGTATCTGCTCAGGCGATGTCAGGCATCCTGATCGTATTTGTGGAACTAAAATGCACAGATTTCCAAAATCTGAAACGGAATGCCTTGCTTGGATCAAAGCTTGTGCACGACCGCATTTGCAGCTCAACCGTCGTAGGATCAATAAGAACAAAGGAGTGTGTGCTGGTGTAAGTATTATTGCTTTGCTTTCTTTGTGTTTAGTGAATGAAAAAAAGAAAGTCAATAATTAACACATCCATTATGAAAACCTTTTAGCTAAGTACAGCATAATGGCAGTACCGATACAACTTCTACACCTTGAAGCCTGTCTGTTACAGTCTTACGTTAGCTGAACAGATCAATATGCAATGTGTCCCGAATCTGACACACATTAAAATTTTATTTTACCTGAAAAGGCTTTTTACTAAATTGTAATCATGTTAGCCACGCTAGCACCGAGTACAGTGTGTCAGGCCTAGGCACACTCATCCTGTTCTGTTGTTGTTTGCCAACAACAGAAATCACTGATTTCAAAAGTAACCCTCAAAACCATGAATGCCTGACTTACCCAACCTTGCAACAACAGTAGGCATCAGTGATCTTGTCCACAGCTATATTTATGCTGAGGGTGTGAGGATGTGCTGTTTTCCTCATCTGTCGGTAGCTTTTAGCTGTGACGCGCACAATGTTGGAGGCATCGCGTGGCTTAAACACCTTGATTTTGTCCATAAAAGATGACATGAACTTGTTGGTTCCCCTGGCCATTGTCGTGGCTGATATTTTGTGAAAATCCGGCAGAAATGCTACACTAATCGAGTCAGAAATACGCTGCAGAGAGTCAGTCGAAGTGAAAGATGCCATGTTTACACATCGAAACTAAGCTCCGCGAGGCTTTGTTTGTGAGGCATGCAGCCATGTGGGATTTTTGGGGGCATTTCTGGGTGGAGCTTGGTAAGGTCCATTGTCCAGAATCTCAAGGAAAACCAGATTGATCCATGAGATGGTCATCAATTAAATTATATTAATGATGTTGTTCTTCGTTCCCACAGACCTCCAACAGCCAAGTGTTTCCAATGAGGAAGAAGCTTCTGCCACCCAACAAGTCTGGAGCCTGGCAAGTAGGTCCAATCAGGTCCAGAAAGAAGCAGAACATCAGTGGACTGAAGAGGAACAGATGGAACCAGGAACAAAATGGATTAAAAAAGAAGAGGAGGAACCAGAACCTACACTGTTTAAACATGAGGAAATAGAATATCCACTAACATATGTAAGAAAAGAGGAGCTAGATTCTTCAGTGCTTCAACATGAACA
>NW_015114637.1:36258-52705 GCF_001443285.1 Poecilia latipinna
GGAAGGAAGCAGCTGCTCTGTGTCAGAGAGTCAGTCTGATACTGGCACAAAGAAAAGATCTTTCAAATGTGACATTTGTGGGAGATGTTATACACAACAGTATAACTTGAAAAACCATTACAGAACCCACACTGGTGAGAAACCTTTTTCATGTGAAACATGCGGAAAAAGTTTCTCCATAATGAGAAATTTAAATCGTCACAAGAGAATTCATACAGGAGAGAGGCCTTTCTCATGCCAATCATGCGGAAAAAGTTTTTCTGAAATTAGTAATTTAAATCGTCACAAGAAAATTCATACAGGTGAGAAGCCTTTTTCATGCAAGTTATGCGGAAAGAGTTTCTCTCAATTTAGTTCTTTAAATTGCCATAGTAGTATTCATGCAGGTGAGAGGCCTTTTTCATGCAACTTATGTGGAAAAAGTTTCTGTCGATTTAGTCATTTAAATGACCACAAGAAAATTCATACGGGTGAGAGGCCTTTTTCATGCAAGTCATGCGGAAAGAATTTCTCTCGACTTAGTCACTTAGATCGTCACAACAAAAGTCATACAGGTGAGAAACCTTTTTCTTGCCAGTCATGCGGAAAGAATTTCTCTCAAATTTATCATTTAAATCGTCACAAGAAAAGTCATACATTTCAGAAGGATTTCCACGAGAAACAATAAATTAATCAGCAGTAAATAAAAATGAGCTTATTAATAAAATGATGGATATAAAATTGCTTCTTTGTTTTCATCATCTCTTTTTACAAAGAGACTGACAAAGAGGTGACAAAAAGTTTCACTCCTGTGCCTCGTGTTCCCTCCCCTCTCATTTTCTTGGTAACGGCTAAACACACTTGGAGCTAAAAGCGTCAGTTTTCTTCAACTCTGACTGAACCCATCACATGGCATATTATATCAACGACAGCAACAAAAGATAAAAAGTTTTCAACTTTGTGACATAACTTGTATATCCCGCATGTAAGAGCTAGAAATGTCACATGACCTAATTATGTCTTTGTCTTGGCTGGATGAGAGCTAGCGACTGTCGCCTCACCACGCAATCTCCGTAAGAGGGAGAAGCGCCTCCCTCTTACCGCTGTGACTTCACACGACCATTACTTCAGTTACCTGCCGGGCTCCTTGTCTCCTACCACAGAGAGTAGTATAAAGCCCAGTGAGGAGGAGCGAGCAGTCTGGGAACGCGTTTTCTATTTATATAAAAATTAACCCCTGTTGGTCAAGGGCCTTTGGGATTATCAAATCTTGTCCTTCCTGTATGCAAGCTAATATTTTGGCACTGAAATTTAGCATGTGTGAAGATAAGGTGAAAGTGTTCATTTTTGAAACATGTTGCATGGTGTTTTATGTAGCTCACCTGTGGTGTAACTACAGTAAAACTATAATGAAGAAACTGCAAGTAGCCAATCAGGACGCTTTCAGAATCCTCAGATTTCCACGTTGAACATCTGCAAGTCAAATGTTTGTCATGAGTAGCATACCAGCTTTTCATGTTTTGCTGAGGAATTTCATGTAAAGATGTATGTACAGACTGGATGTATCGAACAACTTCACAATAAAAGCTCTGACAACTGCATCATATGGTGATATTAGATATTTCTAACTTTAACTATTGGAGTCATTGTTTATCGGCCTTGTGATGTTTTTTTACTTGATGATTTTTGTATTTGACTTTTCTAAATTGCATGGACTACTTTTTGTCTCGTAATAAATATTTATGAATTAATATGAAGTTGTTTCTTTAACTTGTTTTTTTATGAAGTGTAAATAGTCTCAAAATATCTGCGTGTGTAAAAATATTTGTGCGTATGTAAAAGTATTTGTACCTGTTTTAAAGGATTTGTGCGTGTGTAATAAGATTTGTTCATCTGTAAAGATATTTGTGTGTGTGTAATACTAGATTTGTAAACCTTAAAAATAAAATGAACGTTCTCCTACGCCTATGTTGAAAAAGTATACACAAGTCACCTGGTACACACACACACAAAACTGCATTTACACACAGATCCAGTTACGAGTGCACGAGTATTTTTGAGACTCTTGACGCTTCGGGAAGTTCCCAGATTTGTGTGTAGATGGTGCGTTTACATGCTGGTAGAAAGCTGGGTCATCTGAGTTTTGCTCTGAGTCTAGCGTTTTTACAAACTCAATCATCTCCATCCATTGGCTTTATTTATCGTTTCTCTGTTTTTCTCTCTTTCTACCAAAAACTGGATGATAAAAGTCTTCAGTTTGGTACTTTGGTCTCAACGAGACCTTATTTTAAAAGGCAATTTTGTTTAAAAGACTTCAAAATTCATTAGTTGCTTTATTTATTCTGGATATTAAAATGTCTTCCATTTCCAGTGTTAAATGTTCATTAGAATTTAAAGTTTAATGACCTTTGAGAATGAGCTATTGCATTATTATTTCGTCATTACCATTATATTACTTAAAAAATGGTCTCAAAAGAACTATATTATCATTTGTTGAGAACTTCTGGAACACCTTATCCTACAGTAACAATTTTCATGGTGACAGACCTATTCACACATCCTTCAGAATCTTCAGATTAAACTGTGTTTGTGTCTGGATCTCTGAAATCCACAGACACCCCATTTCATCGGCCCTTAAAGAAATATATACCTCATCTGCAAACCAGGACAAACTTGCTGTTCCCGTTTGTCTTCATTTCAAGTTGATTAATGTAGATGGTAAAATGTATTCAGATGGTTTAGATTTTCGCAAGCAATGAATTTCTTTCTCAGTTGATATTTTGACACAATTGACAGTTAATAAACACATACTTAAGAAAATAAATATTTTATGCATTTATTTAAAGCACCACTGCAAAAATAGGCTTCACAGCAAAAAAATTAATGCATGAACATTTCATAAACATAAAAAGAAAAATTTCTACATACATTGTGATGATTCAAGTAATTTTCAGGTTCAGTAATGTTCTGTCACAGTCAGGTTTGTCAGTGCATCAGCTGTTCAAGAAAATCAACATAATTTTTTTTCTAACACTAACTGTCTATTTGTACTTTTTCTGCATCTTCAGACAATCTGCAACAGCTGAGATTCTGGGAGGTTCAACACCAAACCCTCAAGCTTCAAACTGAGCCGTCAACTGGACCAAGACACCTTTCAAACAACTACAGTAGTTAACCTGCTCTGTTGGTAGATGTTATGGTGTCTACTTAATCTTCACCCATCAGATACCATTCCCCTTGTGTAAAAACTTAAACTCAAAAATCAAAAAACTCAAAACTCAAAGGTGATCAAAACAAAAGGTGAATCTAACTCAAATAGTCACCTGATGCACCGTTGATTCTGGTTTACGCAGCCCAAAAAGAACAAAAGTCAAAATGCAGTTCTTTGGTTGTTTTTATTCCATAGTTCAGGCAAAAAAGTTACAGGCTTCCCAGGATTCTGCTTCTCCTGCTCTGATTTCTGCACCTGTTCTCTGGCTAATAGACTGACTGATGACTGACTGAGACTAGTGACTGGTTGTTTCCATTGACTGAAATGACTGAAGTGACTGTTGACTGGTAAAAAACTTTGTGACCACCCACGTGCATAATAAGCTACCTAAGACCCACCTATTTATACTGTGAAACACCCATGTCCCAATCTGAAATTAATTTAAGTGAATTACTAACCAAATAACTTATTCTAAATAACAAATTAAACAAAAATTATAATGATAAATCAACTAGAAAATGAACAAAAAATAAGAAACTAAACCATTTAAATTCTAAGATTTAACTGAAAATAGAGAAATGGCTCCTACAGTATCTGATGGGCATATTTGGCACACACACAAATCTTTTTACACACGCACAAATACTTTTACATACGCAGATATACTTTTACACACGCACAGATATTTTGAGACTATTTTCACTCCATATTTTTCGGCTGTCCACACTCCAGTTCAGTCGGGGGCGGTATTGAACGTATTTCCTTGTTTGCCAACCGCCACAAAACATCGAAAAAGACGCCTTCATGGGCTAAGCTAGAAAACTGCTGCATTGACCCATTTCGTCTAATATTTCAGCAACCATGTCTTCAATTCAGCATCTCAGAGAGTTTATCAGAGAGCGACTAACTGCTGCTGCTCAAGAAATCTTCACAGAGGTTGAAAAAACCATCATTTGCTACGAGGAAGAGCTCGATGCTCAGCGCAGGATGATGGGGATCGACTGGAAACCACAAATTAAGCTACACAGAGTCGGTTCGGAGCTGCAGAGACAAAGTTCTGGTAGGTCTGGATAAAGGTGCTGATGTTTTCACTGCAGACAGAGATCCGTCAGCGGCGATAGTTGCTGCAGCTCCAGCTGCTGCTAAACGGAGCTGAACAGGAACTGTTTTAGCTGCTAGCTCTGATGCTACAGAGGCTAGCATGAACATGGTAGCACAAAGAGAAATCGTGTTTATGAGCCAAGCCCCATGACTAATATATTACTCCAATTGTTATGGTGGAAATACGAAATACAGCGTGTAAATTCTGAATTTGTAAAGTCACACATGATTTTGCAAATAAGAGCAGTGGAGAGTATTATGAATGAGAAGGAGAGGCGCAGAATGAGCTTTGTTTTTTTTCATTGGGGCACAGAACAAAATAAGTAATTGATCCCTTAGCTGCTAAGGGATCAATTAGTTATAGTAAAAATTGTTGAATAATGATTTACTGTTATCCCTTCAGTTCAGGGACCCAGACCAGATCTACAGGGGAATGGCAAACTGTGTCAAAGTAGAAACATGCACACAACTCCAAATCTATATTTCTCAAATGTGTTTAATGAAATATCTCTTTTGCTGCACATTTGTTGTGTGGGACATAGTCAAGTTCAATGGATCAGATGATTCCAACAGTGATTACAGGAAATTATTTATTTGTGTTATTTCTCCCAAACATCCAGTTTTCATAGTGTCTGATGGTTGCTATGGAGAACTGATGACTCCAGGATGTTCCTCTAAGCTGCAGTTCTCTTAAAGAGACCTGGAGATGTGTTGACTGTCACCACCATCCTCCTCAGTGTTTGGTGTTGAGATAAACTCATCCAGCATCATCTCTCACACATTCAGTTACTAACCTAAAAGAAAATCTAAGCAATAATGAATAAGTTTCATTATTGCTTTTTTCTTTCACCCACTTCCTTTTGAACATCAACACATCTGCCTTACTGAAGGAAATTATGTCTTTCTTTTTTGAATAGTGGCTTAGAGAAACAAGTCTATGTCTCATCATATTTATAACCCAGAAAACCAGAATGTCATGTTTTACTAAATTAAATTCCTGCACAGTCTGATCAACTTTAAAAAGTGAGGCTAGACGTTACAAGTGAGATTAAAAACATATTGTCTTAAAGTATTTTGAGTTCTTCACTTTATGAATTCCCTAAAGTTAAACATTTGATTGTAAATAAAAATCTGCATGAAACTGTACTTCTTGATTAAAATCTGAATGTATTTGAAATCTTTTTAACATTTTTGCCATATCAGCAAATTAATATGAAGGACACTTCACCGCTTTTTAGTTAAAATCTACAAACTAATTTTAGATTAACCATATGATGTCTACAGACCAGAATCCCCAGGAAAAACCAGACTGATCCATGAGATAGTCATCAATTAAATTATATTAATGACGTCATCCTTTTTTTCCACAGACCTCCAACAGCCAAGTGTCTCCAATGAGGAGGAAGATTTTGCCATCCAACAAGTCTGGAGCCTGGCAAGTAGGTCCAATCAGGACCAGAAAGAAGCAGAACATCAGTGGACTGAAGAGGAACAGATGGAACCAGAACCTAATTGGATTAAAAAAGAAGAGGAGGAACCAGAACCTACACTGCTCAAACATGAGGAAATAGAATATCCACTAACATATGTAAGAAAAGAGGAGCTAGATTCTTCAGTGCTTCAACATGAACAGCAGCCACCAGAACATTTACCAACTGGACAGGACCAGAAGGACCTCTGCAGCAGTCAGGAGGGAGAGCAGCTTGTCCAGAAGCAGTTTGTTGCTTTGATTGAGACTTCTACTCTTCAGGGAGATGATGTGAATGAAGAAGAGACAAGAACAGAGCAGCTTTCCCTTCGTGTCTCTCCAGTGGTTGAGAGCAAAGATCAGGAAGGAAGCAGCTCCTCTGTGTCAGAGAGTCAGTCTGATACTGGCACAAAGAAAAGACCTTTCAAATGTGACATTTGTGGGAGACGTTACACACGAAAGAGAACATTGAAAAAACATTACAGAATTCATACAGATGAGAGACCTTTTTCATGCCAGTTGTGCAGAAAAAGTTTCTCACAAAGTAGTAGTTTAACAGTGCACAAGAGAATTCATACAGGTGAGAGGCCTTTTTTATGCCAATCATGCGGAAAAAGTTTTTCTCAATTAAGTAATTTAAATCGTCACAAGAAAAATCATGCCCATCATGTGGGAAAACTTTCTCTGACATTAGTGATTTAAATCGGGAGAGGCCTTTTTCATGCCAATCATGCGGAAGAAGTTTCTCTCAATTTAGTTATCTAAATTACCATAAGAATATTCATACAGGTGAGAGACCTTTTTCATGCCAGTCATGCGGAAAGAAATTCTCTCGTCTTCGTCACTTAAATCATCACAAGAAAAGTCATACATTTGAGAAGGGTTTCCACGAGAAACAAATCAATCAGCAGTAAATAAAAATGAGCTTATTAATAAAATGATGGATATAAAATTGCTTCTTTGTTCTCATCATCTCTCTTTCTACAAAGAGACTTGACAAAAAGTTTCACTCCTGTGCCTCGTGTTGTTCCCTCCCCTCTCATTTTCTTGGTAACTGCTAAGCACACTTGGAGCTAAAAGCATCAATTTATAAAGAGACACACTTTCATTTGTCTTGTTCTCTTTTCGTTTTTTCTATTTGACAATGTGACTGTTATTTTCTTGACTCTATAGTTCAACTCTCACAGTTGTTGTAGTCTTTGGCTGAGATAATCTCATCCCTCCAGTTGTTTGCCTATATGCACAGTTTGAGCAGTAATGAATAGATCTCCATTTTAGGGCAGCCTTTTCAATATTTTATTGGACCCACTTCCTTTTGAACATTAAGACATCTGCTTTATTAAAGAAAATTATCTCCTTTCTTTTTTTCTTTGCTGCTGCTGAACACTGTTAAATTCAAATTCAATTAAATGCACATCCACATGGCTGTTCAGTAAATATGGATCTTTACTTTTTGATCTGGGAATGGTAACTTTTAATCTTTTACTCCTAAAAACATTACAAAAATGATATGATTGATAGAGGCCCTCATTTTTTTTCTACTTGTATAAAAATTAACGCCCGTCAGTCAAGGGCCTTTGGGATTAACATAACTTTTCCTTCCTGTGTGTAAGCTCATGTTTTGGCACTAAAATTTAGCAGGTGTGCAGATGAGGTGAAAGTGTTCCTTTTTGGAACTTATTGCACCACGTTTTATATTGCTCACCTGTGGTGTAACTACAGTTTATATATAATGAAGAAACTACAAGTCATCAATCAAGACACTTTCCGAATTCTCTTCAGATTTCCACGATGAACAGATTCAAGTCAAATGTTTGTCATGAGTAACATGCTAACTTTTCATGCTTTGCTGAGGAATGTTATGTATAAATTTATGTGCCGCTTGGACGTATCAAACAACTTCACAATAAAAGCTCTGACAACTGCAACACATATTTTGGCTTTAAAAAAAACCTATTGGAATTACATGATTTGATCATTTATTTTCTATATGATTTGGACTACTTTTTGTCTCAAATTAAAGACTCATGAATTAATACGACGTTATTTTTATCCCCCTGTTTACGCCCTGTCCACACTCCTGTTCAATCGGGGGCGGTAATTCACCAATTTCGTTGTCTACCGTCAAAAAANACAGTCAAAGCTAAAATAGTTTGTTTTTTTCATTTATTGTTACAACAATACTTTAAATTCTATAATAATCGTCAGATTTTCTGATTAGATACCCCTTACTGGGCAGTTCCAAGTTCAAACTGGTGTACCTGTTGAACTTTGCTCACAAAAACAACATTCATGACCAAATATTCACCGTTATTTCCTAAGGACTCGACTTAGGAGATACAGATGAAATCTCGAGCAGGGCTGGAAAGGAAATGGGAGTCAGCGTGAGTTTAATTTAAATTGGAGAACTACCTCTCAGTAGCGTTCAGGAGCCGCGGCGTTGACTGATGAAGCCTGACTCGGCTTCACATGTGGCAGCTTTCTCAGCAGTGCCCCAAGCGTCCACCGACTCACACGGCCCAGAAACTTCACTTCACCTTTCAGCATAACCAATGTTGGTTCCTGTGATGTAGTAATCATGTAACAGGTTATATCAGGATTTGTTTCAACATAGTATTTTTTTTTTATGTAATATGTTAAGAAGTCTGATGCACTAAATCTTCATACCTCCTAACATCTCTTTTTTAGTCTGTGTAGCCGTCATCAAGGCCACTGCAATTGGTTTACTGTTTTTGTTTGGTTTAAGGTGGCAGTAGTTACATTTTATTTAATACAAAACATTAAGTTATAAGTGTGTAATAGTTTTTAGCAATTTTATGTTGATGCTCATTGGTTTTGGTTACATTCGAATGTGAGGGGGAACTTCCGTTTCGTCCCTGTTGCCCGGGGAAAATATTGTCTGCGCACTTAGAGCCGCATGGGGCAATCTAGCTGGAGAAGCTGATTTTAGCTTTATTTCTCTGGAGTTACTGCGGCTAATGAGCTAAATAAAAGTTGTATCTTTTATTTATGTAAATACTCCAATTTTGTGAACTAATTTAGGTTTGTGTTACTTTTTTTAGTTCTGACGGCATTTTTGGGGACTTTAAAAAGACATGTCCAGAATACATGGCTGTTGAAAACAAGACCTGTGTTGATCGTTGATTAAAACTCGAGTCTCCCCACGTTTCTCTGATTATTTTGTATATCTATTCTGTGCCTACAATATTTATTTATCATTTATTATAATATGGATTTCAGCCGAGAACTCTCTGTCCATATGTGTTATGTAAAAAAAAAACAGTATAATTTTATATGAGAGCACTATTCCATACATTTCATAGATTGTTGATATTCTTTGATGACCTGTTCCTTCATTGTTAAGAAGTTTCATTTGATGACTAGATCACACCTATGAAAAGTCAAAAATTGAATCAAATGTGCTTTAAAAACATACTTTTGTTGTTCCTTGTGTCCTAATTAGTTACAAATTTCAACTGTTGGTTCCTTTCTGCCTCCCTAAGATTGATAAATAAGAATAAGAAAACAGTATGGTGACTTTATATGCTTATGCTCAGATACTCCAGGCATTGGTGGCTGCAGTAATCTATTTTGGTCACTTTTCAAGTACTATTTCTAGACTCAAAAGCCCTTCTAAGATAAACTGATTTGTGTGTGTGTGTGTGTGTGACTTTCTTCCTCCGAAAAACAGAGTTGTAAAACTTTATAATAAAAGCTAGTAATGAACAGCCATAAACTGACAGGCAATCCTTGCTTACAGTCACAGTACACAGAACCCAGACGAAAATGCGTTTAAAACAACAATATTTCTTCCATTGAAAACGTTAATGAAATTTGCAGTTCCTAGTAAATAACCAGTGTTGCGTAAATCTGAAATGGATGTACATTTTGCTGCAAAGCCTTTTGCACACAATGTTGTCATTCATACACACTACACAATGACGGATGATGTGCAATGTAATGTAACCAGAACAGTAAACTCAGGGTTGCAACAAAATTAAATTACTTTGCTATCATCAATTAATTGGTTTTATTTAGTCAAGTAATCACATAATAGCTAAATGAAGCAAATCTTAATAGACATTTCTAATGGCACTATTGAATGGCAATCAGTGCTCCTCCTCCTTTCAGCCCAGTGAGAAGTCTTCGACAGCTGATGATGGAAATATTCATACACCGTGATCATTTCAAGCCCAGTTACCTTGTCGTTTGGTTGGTCTGGTCATGCGGTCATGTTTTGTGGCGGTAACGGGACATGTGAGAAGAGTTCACAATTTAATAAACTGCATAATAATCACCTCCAAGGGAACACCAAGGATGAAGACAAACTGAACAACAAGACCAGTGAAGCAGAAAAACCCTTAAATACCACAGGGATCAGCTGTAAACAAGCGAGTTCAATCAGCCAAAGCACAAACAGGTGTGGATCATGACACCAATGTGATTTTTGTTTATCCATACTTATAGTTGCAACACAAAGCTGGTCTGCTAGTACCATACGTCCCACTCATGTTCCCAATCAATCAATCTCTATATTATAACCAATAGTGAGTGTGATGTTGTGTTGGTTTCCACAGTTAGTTCTTTTTCAACAAAAAATGAGGTTTAACTAGAGCAGCCATATGAAAACACGCCTCTCCTACTACATGATGTAAAGACGCCATTTTGCGTCTAAACATAAACCTGCCAGAGATGCATTTAGCAAGAATCCCGACACAAACATTAACATTGCATCATTTCAGTTTTGATTCTGGAGCATGAGGAAGCACGAGCTGACCCTCTCACTTTGCAGTGTAATTAGCAGTGCCATCTGTATGCTGTGGGCTCTCTGAGACACAGAGGTGAGAACTGCACAGGAGGAGCTCAGCTGTCCATCCTCATTTGCACACAAATCCTTTATTCATTACTCTATCGCTCTTTTCCCTGGAAAACGCTCCCAGATTAAGCCATCAGCAACAAACTGCTCTGTTTCCTCTGCTTTGCCACAGATTCTCCAAGTTTGCTTTCTGCATTATTAAACGTCGTTCACACGTCTGTTCATAGCAGCAGCCGATTCATTGTGCTACGTGTTTTTTTTTCTTCTTATTTCCACTTCCATCACGTATTTTATCCGCTTCCCTGTTTTTTTTCTTTCTTTAATTTAGCAATGTCTGTCATTCTGTCTTTCTCCTCTTTATTCTCTCATTTACTCTCTTCCTTGCCTCCACTCTGGGGACTCCAAGCAGGACTGCTGGACTCTCAGAGGAGAAGTGCGGCTTTAAATGATGGGCTTGTTAACGGGGTCACTGATAATTCAGCTAATTAGCTGCCATATCACCTTCAGCTGCAGTCCCAGCAGCTAGATAACAGAGAGAGCCAGAGAGTGAGAAAAAGATGAACACTCTCCAGATACTGGAAGCCCCTCAAACAAGAATTAAAAAACTTGAAATTTGCATAGTATGACCAGGTGTTGCTGTATGTGTGGGATTGAGTAAGACTTTTGTCCCTGTGCCACATTTTGACAGACTATATTTTGTGCGTGTTAACGGTTTAGCAGATGCTTTAACGTATAATCCTGAACTTACCTGAGCTGACAGACTGTGTGCTCTGTTGTGTAAGTCTTGAGAAACCTTGAAAACACAGCAGAAAAATTATGCATTTCAGAGAAATGTCATAGAAACCACCACAACAAGAACAAATAAACTTGCAATAGTACATTTCTGCTTAAAGAAGTACAACTTGACAAATAAGGTAGCAACCGCTGAAATAACATGCATTCAACACTTTGTGGAATAATAAGTTTAGTGTTTTATGTTTTCTCCATTTATGGATCTCACTGCGCTCCGATACAGGTTAATGTCTTTGAGACCCTTTTCATCAGTTTTTACATGTCTTTTATGGAGTGTTAGTTCTTTAGGTCTTGGAACCTGCCTTCTGTTGAGTTGATATTTTGATTTAGCACAGTGTTTCTCAACCCTGGTCCTCACCGCCCCCCTGTCCTGCATGTTTTAGGTATTTCCCTTCTGCCACGCGCCTGAATTGTATCTCTGGGTGATTAACAGCCTTCTGCAGCACTTGATGGTCATGCATTCATTTGAATCAGCTGTTCTGGAAAAGAGGCACATCTAAAACATGCAGAGCAGGGGGGCGGTGAGGACCAGGGTTGAGAAACACTGATTTAGCAGGTCTGGAATGATCATCAACTAAAATAACTTAGGCTCTAACTGGGAGGGTGGAATCTGATTCACCAATGTTCAGGTTGGTGTGTAAGGTTTTTCTTCCTCATAAATGAAGTCATCATTTGAAAATTGCTTTAAGTGTTGTAGAATTTGTGCCATGATCTGAAACTTATATATATATGGTTATAATCAGCTGCTACAAAATGGGACTCACCCTGAATGGTTAACTGAAGGGCGCACAATCCTGATCCAGAAGGATCCCTCAAAGGGTTCAGGATCCCTCAAAGGGTTCAGTCCCATCCAACTATCGGCCAATAACCTGTCTCTCTACAACATGGAAGCTCATGTCAGGCATCATAGCGGCTAAGATAAGCGGACACATGGATAAATACATGAGCACGGCACAGAAGGGCATCGGCATAAACAGCAACTCCTTGTAGACCACACAGTCGCCCGAGACTGCAAAACCCGACACACCAACCTGTGCACCGCTTGGATTGATTGTTCTAAATGAAAATTAGCACTTTCTTTTTTTTCTCTTTTATTGACAATAACGGGGTTTACAAAATAGCAAAATTAACACAAATAAGTAACAAAACAGACAAGACAACAATGCCAGGGGGTTACATAGGAAGCACAAACAAAATGAAAAGGAAATATATAAATAAAAGGTTAACACAGAAAGATGCTAAAGTGATAGCACATATCCACTGTCTTAATGGCTTTTCTATTTTTTGAATACTGGAGAGATGTAATATATTGTTTGAATTCCTCTTTAAAGGCTGAAAAGCAAGGTTTCTGATTTGAGAATTTAGATTTATGTATATGATATTTTGCGACTAATAAAATTAGGTTGATAATATAAAAATGTTTTGTTTTATTAGTGGGATAAGAGAAGAATCCAAACAACATATTGATATAAGTGAGGGAAAAGTCATCAAGAATTGTTTGAGAAATAAACGTACAAATATCTTGCCAGAAAATACATGAGAAATAGCATGACCAGAATAAGTGACAGAGATCTTCTTCATAGAGTTGGCAGAATGAACAATTTGTGACAATGTCTTTTTTGTATCGTTGAAGGAAAAACTTGCAGGGATAAAAACGATGGATTATCTTAAAAGACACTTCTTTGATTTTATTAATAATTAAATATTTAGATGGAAGACACCAGATTTTTTTCCAGGTTGGGGGCAAAGTTATTCCACTAACAGATAACATTAGGAACAGAGACAATCCCCTTCTGGAATAAGGCACGTACATCACTGTTGTTCTTTCGCTTTCTTGTGGAAAAACAGATTTGACCAACATTAGTGACAGCAGGGTCTAGACCTGGTGGAGTCAGAACAGAAGTTACAGAAGATTTAAGAAGCATCATAACACCAGATGGGATGGCATCAAAAACAAGCACATATTCCTTTGGTGGTATGGGGAGACCAAACCTTTCTAGAAGTTCAGAATAAGACATTAAGACACCATCAGGACTAAAAAGCTGCTGAACTAAGATGAGTCCATGTTCAAACCAATTTTCCAAGAATAAAGATTTATGCTTGTACAAAATGTCTCCATTGTTCCAAATATAATATCGATGGGGTGAAAAATTGTGCTTGTAAATTAGAGGCCAGGAAAGAAGCATTTGTTTGTGGAAATTAAATAGCTTTATGGGTAGTTTTTCAATTTTGTAATTGCAAAGGAGAATAAAATTAAGGCCACCAAGTGTTGAGAATAAATAGTTGGGTATAAAATTCCAGATTGAGGTTGGATTTTTGAGAAACTGTTTAATCCAGTTTATTTTGAATGTATTGTTTAAGGTTGAAAAATCAAGACAATTGAGGCCACCAAGTTCAAATGAGTTCATTAAAACTGATTTTCTGATATAATGAATCCTATTTTCCATACAAATCTATAAAGCATTTTATCAGTGATGACAGTTGTTTGTTTACAGAAAGAGACAAAGCTGGATAAGTTAAACGGGAGATGCCTTCTGCTTTGGTTAGCAAAATTCTTCCTTGAATTGATAAATCTCTTTGAAGCCAAGAATTTATTTTCTTTTGTACATTTTCTACAATAGGATTGAAGTTCAGAGCATTTCTAGAATTTTGATCTTTGTTGATCATTATGCCAAGATAGGTGACCGATTCTTTTACAGGAATATTATAAATAGAAGGTTTGTTACAATTTTTAAGGGCTAAAAGTTCACATTTATTAATGTTAAGGTAGAGTCCAGAGGCTCTGTAAAATTTCTCAACTATATTAATTGCTAAAGAAACCTGAGAAGCATCTTTTAAAAATAAAGTGGTATCGTTGGCTAGTTGACTAATTCTAATCTTTTTATCACCAATATAGTTACCTTTCAAATGGTTGAGTTTAATGAAATCTGAAAGTAATTGAGAGCAGATCAAAAAGAGGTATGGGGACAGCGGGCAACCTTGCCTCACACCTCGCTTTAGATCAAATCTGGGAGACGTACCAGCATGAAGCTTGATTGAACAATTCGCATTTTTAAACATGGTTTTGATTTCAGCACAAAAGTAAGGGCCAAAACCAAATTTCTCTAATGTTTGAAAAATAAAATTATGTTCAATGGTGTCAAAGGCTTTATGGAAATCTTAAAATAATATAAGGCTGTCATCATGGCACAAATCTGCATAGTCAATCAGATCCAGCACCAGCCTGATGTTGTTAGCTATATGTCTTTGTGTCATGAAACCATTTTGAGTTTCATCAATTACAAAGTTAAGAACACTTTTCATCCTCATCGCAAAAATTCGAGCTAGTATTTTATAGTCATTATTAAGAAGGCAGATTGGTCTCCAGTTATCAATCAGGAGAGGGTCTTTTTTAGGTTTGGGAATTAATGTCAGAAGGCCTTGACACAGAGTGGGAGGAAGAGTTTGGTTATCAATGCAAACAGCCGGTGGAGGAACGGGGCCAGTTGTTCTGCAAAGGTGATGTAAAACTCTGGAGTTAGGCCATCAACTCCTGGAGATTTGTTGAGTNTCCTCATAAATGAAGTCATCATTTGAAAATTGCTTTAAGTGTTGTAGAATTTGTGCCATGATCTGAAACTTATATATATATGGTTATAATCAGCTGCTACAAAATGGGACTCACCCTGAATGGTTAACTGAAGGGCGCACAATCCTGATCCAGAAGGATCCCTCAAAGGGTTCAGGATCCCTCAAAGGGTTCAGTCCCATCCAACTATCGGCCAATAACCTGTCTCTCTACAACATGGAAGCTCATGTCAGGCATCATAGCGGCTAAGATAAGCGGACACATGGATAAATACATGAGCACGGCACAGAAGGGCATCGGCATAAATAGCAGAGGAGCCAAACACCAACTCCTTGTAGACCACACAGTTGCCCGAGACTGCCGAACCCGACACACCAACCTGTGCACCGCTTGGATTGATTGTTCTAAATGAAAATTAGCACTTTCTTTTTTTTCTCTTTTATTGACAATAACGGGGTTTACAAAATAGCAAAATTAACACAAATAAGTAACAAAACAGACAAGACAATAATGCCAGGGTGTTACATAGGAAGCACAAACAAAACGAAAAGCAAATTTATAAATGAAAAGTTAACTCAGAAAGATGTTAAAGTGAGAGCACATATCCATTGTCTTAATGACTTTTCTATTTTTTGAATTCTGGAGAGATGTAATATATTGTTTGAATTCCTCTTTAAAGGCTGAAAAGCGAGGTTTCTGATTTGAGAATTTAGATTTATGTATGTGATATTTTGCGACTAATAAAATTAGGTTGATAATATAAAAATGTTTTGTTTTATTAGTGGGATAAGAGAAGAATCCAAACAACATATTTATATAAGTGAGGGAAAAGTCATCAAGAATTGTTTGGGAAATAAACGTACAAATATCTTACCAGAAAATACATGAGAAATGGCATGACCAGAATAAGTGACAGAGATCTTCTTCATAGAGTTGGCAGAATGAACAAATTGTGTCAACGTCTTTTTTGTATCGTTGAAGGAAAAGCTTGCAGGGATAAAAACGATGGATTATCTTAAAAGACACTGCTTTGATCTCATTAATAATTAAATATTTAGATGGAAGACACCAGATTTTTTTCCAGTTCAGGTTGGGGACGAAGTTATTCCAATAAGAGATGACATTAGGAACAGAGACGACGTCCTTCTAGAATAAGGCACAAACATCACGGTTGTTCTTTCGCTTTCTTGTGGAAAAACAGATTTGACCAACATTAGTGACAGCAGGTTCTAGACCTGGAGGAGTCAGAACAGATGTTACAGAAGATTTAAGAAGCATTATAACACCAGACGGGATGGCATCAAAAACAAGCGCATATTCCTTTGGTGGTATGGGGAGACCAAACCTTTCTAGAAGTTCAGAATAAGACATTAAGACACCATCAGGACTAAAAAGCTGCTGAACTAAGATGAGTCCATGTTCAAACCAATTTTCCAAGAATAAAGATTTATGTTTGTACAGAATGTCTCCATTGTTCCAAATATAATATCGATGGGGTGAAAAATTGTGCTT
>NW_015114637.1:57066-63934 GCF_001443285.1 Poecilia latipinna
AGGCCTTGACACAGAGTGGGAGGAAGAGTTTGGTTATCAATGCAAACAGCCGGTGGAGGAACGGGGCCAGTTGTTCTGCAAAGGTGATGTAAAACTCTGGAGTTAGGCCATCAACTCCTGGAGATTTGTTGAGTTTTAGGTGCTTGATGGGGGACTATCACAGACATTCCTTTGGTCATCGTTAATTGACTTGGTAAGATGTGTAAAGATCTTACTAAGATTTATTATATTGTGATTCATACAACTCACTGTAGAAAGTAGAGCAATACTTTGCTATTGTCTGAGGATAATCAGTGATAAAGTTGTTAATGTTAAGTTTTTGAGCTGAATTGAATCAACCACGGGTTCTCTCTAATTGAAAGAAATATGCAGAGTTTTGTTCCCCTTCCTCCAGCCATTTCCTTCTCGATCTCACAAAAGCCCCCTCTGCTTTCCTTCTGTACATTTCATTTAATTTATTTTGTTGAATGTCTAAGTCCTTTAAGTCATTTTCAGATAAATTTGCAGGCAAGATTTGAGTAATTTCAGTTATTCTGGATATTACATTTGTTTCTTCATCTCTCCTGGATTTAGATACAGAGGCACCAAACTGAAATATTTTGTAACTTCAAATTTAAGGAGTTCCCAATTTCTAGAGAAATTGTTTTTAATTAAGGCTTTTTTCCAGAAATGGTTTATTAATAATTTGACTTTATCAATTAATAGCACATTTTTTAAGATGGAATTGTTAAGTTTCCAATAACTTTTGAATGTGGGAGTAGGACAGAATGAGGCAATCAAAGATATTGATCCGTCTTTGATTTCCAATGTTGACTTCCAACGATTCACTTCCTGCTAAAGAGCCCCCTGGTGGTTGAAGAAAAATCCACAGAAAAGCCGCACCTGGCTATGAGCCGCAGGGTTCAAAGCGTAGGAAAAAAGTAGCGGTTTATACGGTATCTTTCATAAAATGATCAGTTTAATCATCTGATGTATGTTACCTCTAAATATACTATAGCATAATTTCAGCTTTAATGAGCTTTTAAAATAAGTCATTTTACACCATGACTCTGGGTGATATCACCTGACAATTAGCAGGACTCACAAAAAAAAAGGGCGCGATAGTGTCTTTCTTTCCCAGAAGCGTGAAATATCACATCATTAACATGTTAAGAATCAATCCACAACAGACTTTTTTTTTTTTTTTTTCTCGTTAATGACGGGCCATATTCCCATTAGTACGACATGTCAGCATTGATATCACCACTCCATTGTACTGTTGGCTTCCTGGGGAATCATCAGACCTGCTGTTGGTCCGACTCTTTACGAGCCTCAGCCGCCCACTGGACCTGCGAAGAACATCGTGGTGCTTAACATTGATATCAGCTGGGCTAATTAAAGTCTATTAATTATGGAATAAATAATTGAAAGTATAACGTTTTCCCCCAGTTAGTGTGATTAAAGAAGGCTAATTAATGTATTAATTGATTTTATGTTAATTTAATTTTTCCATGAGATTAGGAGAATCTTGGGAGAGTGACAGAAGAGTGAAGGGGGGTTTCCTTCAAAGGGAGGAAAATGTTAGAGAAGGCACTAATGTGGAAAAAGAAAATGAAATTGTTTGATTAGAGAAGAAGTTCTTGTAAGGCTTGGTTGTTTAGAGGCTCAGTCGTCTTCATGCTAACATTTTTTATTTATTTATTTTTTCTTCCTTTTTTTAGGTTTATACTAATTGGGGGAGCAACCTAAAGGCTGGTTGGCAGCCCCTTCATCAGTTAGACTCCAGAAAGCACACTCATCCACTATAGGAATTTTATATCAGCAAAACCTCAAACACGAAGCTAGAAGAAAATGGTGGAAATGCACATTTGAGTGAAACTGACGCATATATCTGAGGGCTAGATGAGCCTTTGTTCTAAAAAGAGAGCGAGAAGATGAAAAACCTTCTCCATCTGGGATCTGGGTCAGAGCTTTGAGCTTCAGCACAGAGTGAGCGCCGCTCCACAGCCCTGCGCTACACTCTGTAATGACTGCCTCTAGACCGGCTATATGACATGAATGTCCCTGGCATAGCGTCTCTGAGTGGATCAGTGACTGCGCCCACACAGTAAAGTCTACTGTAATGAACAAACGCAGTCAGAACGGAAAATGCTGGTTCACTCACATGGCACATCTGCTCAGCCCCCGTCATGATATGCAGCAATAAAGAACCAATGAGGCGAAAAGCGTTTCTAGATTATGAGACAACAGGGTCGGCTGAGGCAGAAGGTTCCTGCCAGGAATATTCAACCTTCCTTTGCTTCATGTCTTGTGCATTTTTTGCCCCTCCCCCCCCACCTCATTCTCAGTGATTTCTTTTCTCCGTCAAGTTTCAGCTTCATGGGAGAAGATGCAACCACGCCTCTTCAGAATGATGCTATGGTACAGGAAGTCTTCACTCACCTTCACCACTGTGAATCACTGCATGCAGGATGCCCACTATACTTTTCACACACTCAGATAATGATCTATGAAAATCTTTACAATATATCAACCTTTTTTTTTTTTTTTTTTACTGCACCATAACATACCGTCAAACTTAAAATGTTCACCTCTCACGCCCTCATTTAACGATCTCCTGTGAACGTAAAACAAGATGTCCAAACTGGAGCTGAATGCATGTACCCTCTGGATCGAAACCTTGAGCTGTGTAAGACATAAGCGTTTGCATTTCATGCTGCCGGATCGTTTACATGGTAGTGAGTCGAGCTTCAAAATGCAAAAGGAAAAATCGAGATCAGGGGACCAAATCGGAGACGGTAATTCATTTTAAAGGACGTTTAAACTCAAACAGGTTGTGGCTCAGCTCTTTAAAAGTCTGTAAATCCTTAAAACAGATTTCAGAAAAATATATAACTATTGTGCAAGTTATTTGTAAGGTTTAAGGCTTTACCTAAGGTGCCAATAATTTTGTACAATAGCAAAGATGCACATCATTTTATCAACTTCACACAAAGCACACTAAAAATTGCTGTGGCAAAGTAATGGGATCCTCACCGAATTAACACAGCGACTGCAAATCAGATTTTCTCAGCTAGTGAAGAACAGTAATGGAGAAGACAGCAAATCCATCAAAGGAGCAACGCCAGAACAAAAAATACAGCAGGTACAAAAGACATGGGCGTAACAGGTTCGTAAGTCTTGTTGCTGAGGCAGACTGGCTCAATCCACAAGTCACCTACTGCATTGATTTATTGGAACCAATAATTTGCAGTTTAGCAACAAAATTTAATTAATAGGAAACAAAAACCTTTTAAAAATAATAAAACGGGTATACATGCCTTAATAAATAATCTATGCTACAAAAAAAATCACATTCAGTGTGAAGTGTCTGAAACAATGTTTGCTTTAGTCTATTTCTACCTCTCCTCCACAACACAGTTGAGTAAAAAGGCCAATATTCTTAAACATCTTATTAGAATATTTAAGTGTTTTTATTTTTCCCTTGATATGAGGTTTTATTTGTGGAATAGATTGCTAGGTAGAATCACTAGTTAATTCTTCAAGAGATCCTGGAGGGGAGCAAACAAGCTGCATCAAATTGATTTAGCTGGTTTTAAAAGAGGACTTGGTATGGGAGAGGTGACGCTGCAGCGCCCGAGGCAGCCGGAATAACATTTCAGCATTTAGATATCTGCCGTATCTCTGCTTCGCTGGCAGGACTACGGTTTGTGTCATACGTGCTCCTATCAGCAGAGCAGAACTGCTTTCCATATCTTTGATATCTCTTTTTCATTATTGGTATAAACAAAAGTCCCTTTGAACCATGAAAAATGGCCCCAGGCCCAGTGTGACCATGCAACCGTCTTTCCTTTTCTCATTCTTGCTCCCTTTCTCTTCTCTCCATTGTCACATTGAAGAGACCGAAAAGGAAATGCACCCACTCAACGCTGACAGCCCATGCAGATTGTAATCTCTTTTTCATTTGTCTGGCCCTGTTTATCAATTGGTGACCACAGGTGAAGGACATAAGCTGTGTTGTTTTTTTGTTTTTTTTTCTCAGTCCTGTCCTCCTCACTGACCAATGAATGGCTGAGAATAAACTTCAGAGATTTATAAGACCAAAGGCAGTCAATGGGTTTTATAAATCAGAATATTGTTTTCAAATTCACCAAAGCATTTATTTCAGACACACACAAAAAAAGACAGCTTGCCAGCATCTTCATAGGAAGAATTTGCAAAATGTATTGCTTCACATACAACATGACTTTCATTTTTAAAGACTCCCTTATTGGATAATAGATTTGAATCCAGACATGTGAAGATTACTCTTAAATATCTGAGACTCGTGGAGTGCTACAAACATCTAAAATTATAAATTCTAGAGAAGAAGACAGGCATCCACCAATTTTTTTAAAACCCTTTTAATCCTTTAATTGCATGTGGAGTAATGCTGCTAATCCAAATCCCAACAGACGACAACCAAGAAGTAAAGACGACACAAACTGGTAGCTTAAGACGCGTCATTCTGAACCGTTTCATTCAATAAACAACCACCTGCCTCTAAGGTACAGCATAGCTATTCTATCCAGAGCTGTTCTATGCGTAACTATCAGTGCTTATAAAGCAAATTGTGATCACCAAAATCCGTCTGAATTGAATGTTTAAGACACTTTGGATACATCTTACTGTATTCGCAGAAAAACCAAGGACTACACCCATGAAGAGTTTCATCAACAATATCGACTCTTTTGAATTAAGGATATGAGAAAAGGAGCGCTTGGTGCTGGTTCCTGAGACATTGACCTCCAATCAGATAAAAGAAGGTTTGAGATGTTTAATATTACGAGCATATTTTTGATGTGCAATAAACCATCCACAGCCAACGTCCATTCACCTGTTGAGTCTTGGCCCACTTCACTATGATGTTCACTGGTTGCTAAAGACACAGGCACACCAAAGCTCTCTTGCCGACTGTTTTCCTAAAATGAACCAGTTTGTAGTCAATACTGGGGCAAAGCAGACAGACCATGCACACAAGCACTCTTGGTAGAAGCACTGATTCTCAAATCTTTGAATAGTCAACACACCAGGAGTCTCCAATCCAGTCCTTGAGACAAAGCTGGAGTTGTCCTCCAACTTTTAGACAACAAATGAATGGTTCATTACGAGTCAACCAAAAACCTGCCTGAGGAGATAATTCAGCAGTTTTATCCAGGGTCTTGGTACAGTGATGCATCTAAAAGTTGCACAACAATAACTTTTGTGTTGAAGTCCCCAGCAGCAGACAATATTAGCAACATTTAACATGATTTTCTTTTGTTCCTTACTTGAAAATGACATCCTGGAAATACCCACATCTCAGCTTGCTGTAATTAATGGCTTGATGGACTCAAGAGATTCTGACCTCAGGCTTTGTAATAATGTAAATGATGCTGTCTCACTTGATGCTGTCTCTTGAAGTAGAAACAGCATATGGAGGATGTTCAGAATGATGAGATGGAAAAAAAAAAACGGTATTGATTTTCAAGACGTGTTTTTAATGAGAATGCTTTCTTGAGAGTTGGAGATTGGGTGAGTTCTGGAGTCTAAGGAGAATAAGAAAGTATTGGTGAGAACTGGAGGTCAGATGAAGGTTGGATAAAGTTTTTGTTTTGTTTTTGGCACAAGATGAGTCAAAGATAACAAAGAGAGAACTGAATGTCTCCAGTTGTAGCTCTAAGCCAGCTTTAATCTTGAAGCCAGTTGATCACCCCAGTGGCCACAGTGATCAAGCTCTCAGTGAAGCTGTGAATCAGTCTGAAGAAACTGCTTACAGAACCGCAGAAAGACAGGTATAGATGCAGTCACACAAGAGAACCAAGTGGTTAATTTGGTTGGCAGATTCAGAGAGTGTAAAGAAAACTATACAGTACCTGAAAATAAAACGCAGAGAGGAGTAGAAAGGAAAAAAATATCACCGGAAGAGGAGAGAGATAAAACCATGGACAGAGCAGATGATGAAAAATGCGTATTTAGTGAAATAAAACAACTTATATTTCACCTTGTTGGACTCTGGGATGAAGCTGGAATACCTAGGAAAGAAAACAGGCAGAACATAAACACCAGACAGAAGACCACAGCTGCCCTATGAAATCATGAAGCATTTCGAGCTGCAAATGGAAAAATCAGGACAAAACAAAGGCTCAAAATGAAATCATCTGAGACAACTTTGTCTAGTGGAAATGTTAGGTAATCTTAAATTTTTGCAACATGTGGCAGGAAGAAACCACAACTCAACGCAATCTGAAAGTCTGAAATACCTGCTGAGCAACAACTGACTCGGTTGCAGGTTGCTGACCCTCAAGAACTGGAGTTTGATGCTTTTGTTTTAGGAGAGGATGGTGGAGACAGTATGATGCTTTGGGAAATATTCTGCAAGTAAACCTTGTGCTTTGACATTCATGTGGATGATACTTGGACACATACCACCTTCCACATCTTTGCTACGCACCATGTACACCCAGTCATGGACATGGACTTTCCTAAAATTTCTGGCCTGTTTCAGCAGAATAATGCATCCTGCCACAAAGGTGCCAAAGGGCATGTACCTAGTTGGGATTCAAATATTCTGCTTCCCATGCATGGAATCACCTCCAAGAGCAGACCTCTTCGAAGCAACTGAGCGAGTTTCAACAAATCTGAATCATTTCAAGTAGTCATGCACCAAATTCAGCTGTTTGAATTTGAGGATCAACATCAGGGGTCCCCAAACTTTTTCCTGCGAGGGCCACATGACTGTTCCCTTTTCTGGTCGGGGGCCGGTCTTAGTTTTTCGAGAAAGAAACCTTAGAAAAGTTTTGTTGGCGGCGGCGGGGGGAGTGTGAAACTGTGGACGGGGGGGGGGGGGGTAGCGTATATCCTGAAAAAC
>NW_015114637.1:67043-67821 GCF_001443285.1 Poecilia latipinna
AGTGTAGGAGTGGGTGGGGGGGGGGGGGGGGGGGGGAGAGGGTGGGGGGGGGGGGGGGGGGGGGGGGAAGAATTACTGCCGACAACATATTCGCATTTGTAGATCCACATATATCCACATATATATGAAAAAAAACACTGAATGCTCTCTGGTATTGTTCAGGGGGCCGGACCCCTGATCTACATGTTTATCATCAGTGTGCCACTGATGATTTTGCTGACAGTTTTGTGACCTTTGATGATATACATTGTGTACATTTTTGTGGTGAAATTAGGGTTGTCTTCAACTGCTGTTATTTTGTAACTGATACGTAAAATTTCAAAGGTGCTTTACAGATCACATAAATTCTGAATAAAAATGAATAAAAGCACAAGAAAAAGATCCAGGGGATTTTTTTGAGAAAGAAATGAGCTTGAGATGTTGCGTTGGGATCCAAATTTTCCAGATCTGCCAAAAGGAGGGCGGTAGTGGTCACTGATAAGCATATGTTAAATAAGATGGAGTTTTGATTTTACATATGATGTCTGTAAGCTGCATTTGCTGTGTGAAACTCAGATTGCATCAACACATTATCAGTAGGAACTTGGCTGGAAGCCCCATCATCAGCAAACAGCAGGATGAGTCGTGTGTGCTACTGTTGGTCTTTATAAACTTTTCTTTCTTCTGTTGTTTTGGTGCAACTTTATATGGCGCTTCATTTTTTTTTTTTTTTTTTTTTTTTTTCAAAAAAGGATTTAAAAAAAATGTTTGCCTTTTTTTATAGGTTTTTGGAAAAACT
>NW_015114637.1:70937-95384 GCF_001443285.1 Poecilia latipinna
GTTTTTTTTGTTTTTTAAAACTTTTTTTTTTTTTTTTTTTTTGTGGGAACTTTTTATGGGGCTTTTTTTTTTTTTTTTTTTTTTTTTTTTTTCCAAGAATGCTATTCAAAAACTGGTCTGACTTTATGAAATGGTTTTTGGCAAGGCCTAAGCTGGCATTTCTTTAATTAATTAATTAATTTATTTAAATATTAGGGTTCCAAATGCTTTGCACTGTCTTTGTTTTATCTTTGCAGAGAGCTTAAAGATATATATCTGCCTCCATTTGTGTACTTCCAATTTGTCCAAACTTTGTGAAAAGCTCTTTCTTCACAAAAACATCCCTCTAATGCAATATTTTTTGTTTACTACTGGCATGTTTTTTATTAGTACTATTGTTGTGAAAGACCATTTTACCACTTGGGGGATTGAAGCACCAGCTTCTAAGGCAAATGATGTGCTTTTAATCAGCTTCAAACATGTTCGAATAATAGAGATAAAGGGTAGCCTTCCACCTTTTTATTATATCCAAAAGATGTGAAAAACTCATAAATATGCCGTAATACCTAAATCCTTTTTCAGTCAACACTGCTTTTGCTCACTTTATCCTCATGGTAATTGTGATTTTGTACTTTTCCAAAATATTTAGAGGGCATTGGTAAGACTTTTTGGGAACAACAAAACATCATTTAAAGATGTTTACAGTGGACACCATTGTGTAAGACACTTCTGTAACAGTAGATTGGCTAACAGCTATAAAGCTATAAATTATTTGGATCAAAATTACCACATCAGGCACCACCTGGTATATAACAGCCAAATAATTCAGTCTTTTCTTTGTTGAGAAATACCTGCCTGATATGGCTTAGGTTTTAAAGTAACAACAGGTGAAGCAAGACAATACATTACATGACTTTTCTCCAACATGCAAGAGTTTATTAACAAAAGGAATTCAGCTTTACAGTCTAACACTTTTTCAGCAAACACTCAACAAACTACTGAGAAAAAAGATGAAAGAATGATGAAAACCAAGCTAGAACAAACTGAAACAGTAGGAATATAAAAAGAACCAATAAATGATGCAACGATGCCACAGTTCGGCATAAACTGCGAATGTTGAGAGGCAATTTGGCATCGTACAAAAATTTTTAAATGTCCTCTGCTACGAGAACAAATGAGTTTGATGTAGTATGAAAGGGGATGGAGGATAAAGGCTCACTGGAGTTGAAATGCCCTAGACAGGAGAAGTTTGAACTACAGGTGGCGGACGTTCGCTTTCCATCTATTTCTGCTTCTCGGGTCTCTTTCGGAGACGTGTGTGGCTGAAAACAGCTGTTCCCCATGTGTGTACAGACACCTCCTTGACTTCTGCTTTCATTAACCTCTCTGTGTGCTCTATCAGAGAAGGGGGACTCAACTACAATAATATCCTGGTGACGACACTAAGGTCAGGACCCCTCTGATCCTGAGAGGGGAGAATATCTCATTAAGAGAGAAAGCCTCTGGGACACCAAAGCAATTTGGATTGCCCCGTGTTCTCGGGAACCAATTAAAACATTAGCCCAAACTATCGCTGCGCTCGCAGATGTTGATGCAGCCACAGCGGCTCTTTCGCGCAGCACTGTAAAAGTCAAAGCTATAACAGCGACTCCCAAGGCTGAAATAGTAATCATAGAGGGGGGACAAATATGACATGTTGTAAATTAAAACAGAGAAAATGAGACATGAAGTATTTTGTAGGTGCTTCAACTGCCTTTAACCAACCCGGAGATCAAAAAAAGTTGTAATAGAGTTTCATTAGAGGAAAAAAAAAAAAAGAGAATGGTCACCTACGTGCAGTGAAAAATCAACACTTTGATTCATTCTGCAAGAATTGCTCAGTGATAGACGGGTCTCTCCCACAGAGCTGCCACTCCATTTCCCCACCCCACAATATGATTCAAGGCTATTAAAATGTGCTTCCAGGCCAGCTGAGAAACTCCCAGCAGTTTAATTTTTCACTAATAAAATGAACTCTGCGCATAATCAAATCTCTTTTTTTGAAATGTCTGAATGGCGCAACAGCGTGTGTGGGAACCTTCACTCGGTCTTCCTTTCTGACTTTATTGCAAGTCAAGAACTACGTGCAAATGATCCACAGACACACAAGTATTATCATATTATATTAGTGGTGAATGATACAAAAAATAAAATCTAGTCAGGACAGCACGCCAGTAAACGCCACGCAATACACACTGATGATGATATTTTTTTTCCCCACGTTATAACTGGAAAAAAATCTGCCACAGGAATTAACACTTTTAAAAAAAATCAATTTTAAGGAATTATTGATTTAGAACAAGCTCCTATATCCTGCAGAAAAATTTGTTTTTGTCTTACTTTAAGATATTTACACCAGAAACTAAGCAAAAATACTGGGTAAGACTTTGTGTTTTTGTATTGCATTATCAGAAAAGAAAAGAAAAAAAAACAAATATTATGAAAGTAAAACTGACAGAGAGAATTTCCTACCAGCTATTCAGCGTTTTTTTTTTTTTGCCTTCAATATCTGTCAGAAATATCTGATTACTCATGAATGTCCTTCCGTTGTGCTGCTGTGCCTTTCGCAAACTGTAATCAGGGATAAATCTGTCGTCCTATAGAATATTACAAGAGAATGGAAAGTCCTTGATTCAGCCACCAATCTAAGAGGACGCTGTTGTCTTACATCAAAACAATATATTTTAAGCATTCAGAAAATCTGCTGACAGAACACGTCAAGGAGTAAACATTTAGGCATCACCTCTGTCCTTGTAGCCGAGGCGATTGACAGGAGACGCGTGGAGATGTGCCGAGTAAGCACATCTCACGAAGGGATGTCACTACGGGGTCATGCGATGACAGCCCGGAATAGTGGGTCATAAACCCATGGCCTTTTGAGCTGAATAAACAGACAAGATATCCAAAGAGTCCACTAAGCAGTCGGCAACCAGAGCTCAATGCTGCTGCGGCGACGACTGCTCATGAAAGCCACATAACCCTCCAGTGTGACTGAATTAGAAACCCTTCATCAAACACACAGCTCCAGCCAGAAGGCTTCAGAGCTATAAGCCATTTCAGAGCTTTTATCTAGTCAGTAACCATAGCCCTAATATCTGCAGATATATTCAGCCTGTCTATCCCCGCTCCAACACCCCTCTGCCATTCGGTGGACCCTTAACTTCATGGGTGCGTGGTAGCTGGACGGACGCCAGCACTTGGAGACCGTCTGGCATTTCACCCCTAGAGCCGAACATCACTGCCAAAAGCATGCTGTTGTGCGAGCCCCTCAACGGCTACACATCCAGATATTTTGGGTTTTGGCTTTTTGTGGCGTTGCAGTGGAAGATGCTCACGATATGGATTTGTTCACGTGTGTGATAGACATAGAATGGTAATAAAAGGGATTGGTATAACTGTAGAGTATAAAATGGCTCTCGAGAAACAAAATTACCAAAGGGTGTTTTGAAATCATTTTTTTTTTCAGGGCCTTGCAAAAATATTCAAGCCCCTGAAGCTTTTCTAGATTTTCTTGAGTGTGTATGACTGGGATTGTATGAGGCACACCTACTCAAAATACTACATAGTTGTAAGCTTAAAGGAACAGCATACGTGATTCCCCGTTTATGTTTGTGTGGAAAAAAAAGGTGACGAGACATTATGTAAAACGTCATGCACAACGTGCTCTTACCCATTACTGCGTATTGTGATTTCTCCGTAAGAACTCTAATTAGATTCCTTAGAAGCATAGGCAACATCATTTTGCAAGCTCAGAATCAGAATGCTTTATTTGTCATTGTACAAGAGCACAACAACATTTCATTTCAGTGCAACCCATCCAGAGAAAGACAAATAGGCTAAGAGACAGGGAGACAGGTGCCTGGGGCTGCAGCCATGGAGGCGCTGCCCTTTTAGTTTAAGAGGAGTCGCTGTAAAACAGCGTCTCTATACGACTTCAAAACATAGAAAAAAATGATTTCAGGAAATATTAAGCTTTCCTTTTCCTACTGGTTAACATAGCTTTACTGGCAGGTAAGTGGACCTTTACTTACATCTGAGATTCCTGAAGAGCTGCCAACATTTTCATATCTAGCAAGTTCAAAGGACAGAAAGTGAAAGTTGAAAACGAGGAAGCACAGAAACTTTTGCTGCAATGTGTCCACGCTTCTTCACCTGCTTATAGGTTGCAGCTTGAATGAACAGCAGAAATACCATTTCTTTTCCAAAGCTTCAATTTATTCCTCGTTTGAATTAAATCATCACCGAAAACAGCTAACCGAATCATTTTCCCTCCATAAAAACTTCCACGCTGAAGATTGTTGTTGCTGATTTGACCTTCTAGCTCCTGAAAATGATGCATTCACTGACCCAGAAAAGATTGACATTTTAAGTTTTTGACCAGCAGTTCAGTAGTTAAACTGATCAAGATGAATTATGTCTGTTACGATCTTAATTAGTTTGAAGCAATAAATATGCTCTGTAAATGAGACGGACGTACATGACGGCGCACAAGGATAAAAAAGAAATATTAACGTACACATTCACAAGCCTCGACACAAACACAGAGATAGGTACACACGGGCGCACACGCATACACACACACACACACACTTGTGCACAATGCAATCCCTCTTGGCAATTTATGACCCAAATCCTCTATGAACCCTCCCTCTTGGCTCCTCCACTTCTGCTTTCTCTCGGTTGTCTTTCTGGCGAGGGATGAGGACCTCATAGATGCATTTCTTCCCCCCCAACAAATCAGTTTGAATTTTACATGAAGAGCGGCACAAGCGCGCACATTTTGTCAATACATTATACATGGCTTTTACATCTCTCCAAGCAGATATGCCTGTCATCTCAACTGAAATGGAAACTTAAGTTTTATATAAAATAACCTTTGTGTCATCACGCTGTATGCCTCTGTTAAAAAAAAGAGAGATAAAGGTAAGATAAGTCACATTTTATTGCTGTAGATTACTATTATGTATTACATTTCTGTGAGCTTAGCATGCTTCTCATAGCTCAGTTGTGTTTCTGAAGTTTTGTCTTCAATAACAGCTCTAGTCATATCGCTGGTCTCACCTCGGAGTCAGCGGCTGCAACTGTTCCCTTCCCATGTGTAAAAAAGAACAGGTGTCCTGGAGAACGAGCGGCTGCTGAGTCTACAGAGGGTTAAATGCTGGCTCTGACCCCCACCGAACACCCTGCTGAGTCTATAATGCCACCCTCACACAGAGGGCAACTGGAGACACACAAAGCTCTGCACCGAGAATATAAACTAGGGGAGGTTTCAGCGGGTTACACAGAAAACGGAGGGAAAGGATTTCAAAGAAAGTCTTCTGAGGGTTGCCATATGCTCCAGTAAGCCATTTAACGCCTGGATTCTTTACCATGAGCAGTCATCAGGATGATATTCATAATATCCCGGTTCCTTCGTCCTAAACCATTGCTTCCTTTTTTCTAGATATATAAAATCTAAACTCAAAGTTGTACACTTGCTTTGAATTTTGCTTCTTCTAAACTATATTTAAATACGCATTCATCAGCAGTTAAGCCAGTAAAGTTTTCTCTTATTTTTACTTTCTTTCAATGGTCAACTCATCAGCATAGCCCAACCCGGTCAGTCTCCAAATCTGGACAAGGATTTGGATTCAAACCAAACAGCAAGTAAATCAAAAACCAGTCGGCACCTTGTGGCTAACCGACGTAGGAAAGATCTGAGCACAGGGAAAACCGCTACTATGAGACCGGGCGGTAATAATTACAACTCTTTCTGCAAGGTTTTCTTTTAAATAATTCATTAAAAACACAAAATATTGTGAATTGGATTATCAACAAATCATGTCAAAACTGAGTGGATTCTAAATTTTAGCTTGGCAGTGAAAAGTATGTGTGTTCCTTGATCCACTGTGCATATTCCAAAACCCAAACATGCTGCCACCATGATAAGGAACCACCACAACCGACCCTGCTTTTATGCATGGTCAGAATGGTTGTGTGTGTAGAAAAGTATAAGAGAAAAGCAATCAATTTTCCATTTTAACAATAACTGATTTCCTTTTTCCAAAACCTTAAACTGTTGAAAGGTTAAATAAGAAATCTAAAATGTGTTAGGTGGAACTTTAGGCACAAGCAGCCCCAGACAGCTTAATCCTCCTGTAGCCTTAGCGCGACGCTCAGGAGGAGTGCAGCAGATGTCACGGTTGGACAGCAACGAAGTGTGGGGGTTGTCCCGTTAGACCATCAGTGTCCAAAACCCTTGTAGAAGCGTACACTGGGGCAGTGCAACCCTGTTGGACCGCTCAGAGTAAGAAACTCTTATAATGAAATCCTTAAGTTTATCACCTTTTACACCACATCTAAAAAAGAGCTCCAAATAATGTCTGCCTGCATCCTCAGAAGCAGTGGCATAAAGGTCATTGTGAATCCACACAATGACTCCAGGAACTCCAACAACAAAGCTTTGATGGTTTTCACCCATCCTGGAAATTATTCCTTTACATGGACTATTCCTGATGAAGTCAGGATACCAGTGACAGGAAGATAATGTATTCTTGTAGGGCTCCTAATATCCACTCTGGTCTGGCATTGATGAATGAGATTACTGGGTGATGTGAAGGTGTATTAAGTGTGAGGGAAGAGAGAATAGGATGCAGAGAATGGATTGAGGCAGTTGGGTGATTAACCGCAGGTTGTGTGAATGGGCCTCTGATAGTTATTTCAAACATGCATTGTTAGGCTTGCCCTCAGCAGTATGGGCCTCTGATAGTTATTTCAAACATGCATTGTTAGGCTTGCCCTCAGCAGTGTCTGAATGTGGAGATTTATTGTTTTCGCGGATGATATTCAGACGCTGCCAAGGAGGTAGGGCGGTTTCTGGGCAGACATATTTCACTAGGCAACATTTTTTGTGCTCATTTTATCTTACCTTTATTTTTCTGTGGTTTAAACTAAACTTTTTTTCTGTGTCTACTAATCAGCAGTCATCGCAATATAATTCATCTGGACTGAACTCATCCATTAAAGGGCCTGCAGTCGATATAAGCCGTGGACAGGGATTTGAGTTTGACTTACTCTCAGTTAAGCTACAAATAGAGACTTCAGACTCAACTTAGGCTCATGGAACAAAGTGTTGAGACTCGACTTGAAATTGTAGACTCCACTTCCTCACTGATATGTTCCTCCTAAAGCTCTGCACCATGAGTAAACTCAAGAGTAGGAAGAAAATGAACTATAGACCAAAGACAGGAACTAGATTAGAAGAAGGGCACAAAAGCAGAGATTCCAAGATTGAACAGAAAAAGAAATCCTTTTTAGTAGTGGCAGGTCAGGTGAAGCACATGAGAATGACGAGCCGGTGCAGGTGAAAGGCCTGAGTGGAGATTACTGAGCGTCCACACAAGAGAAATGGGAGGCAGACCAATGACAGGAGACAAACTAAAGAGGACATAACAAACCAACTAACTAGAAGTGCAGTAAGAACAAAATGCAAGCGCAAACAAAAAAGATATATACAAGAGAACAGACTGATGAGAGCTACCTAGATCCTGTTACAAAAATATCTGGCAAAACAAATTTCAGGAAGGGGAACAACAATGGAATATAAAATTGGCCTCAAGGAAAAAGTTAATATGGTAGAAAGTATGAAGTGTAAAATATCCACAAGAAATAAACAAATCAAATGGCAAAAACCAATCATGAAAGATGTATATTGATCTACAGAACGATAGACAAATCTATGTGAAAATGTTACCCATATTTGTGTCGCATATTTAACGTCAAGGAGAGCAGCCACACTTACTGTTTTCCTCTTAAAGCACTGGGTAAAGGTTGCTGTCATTTTTTTTGACTACCAGCCTAAAGTATAAGTTCCCAGTTAAGTTTGATGCCCAGAATTTGGGTAATAATGATATAAAGAAATAATTTTCTCATTGTGGTAGAAACAAATGTGAACCAGCAGGTGTTCCCATTAACGTACTTCATAATATGTGCACAAAGACACTGGTGGATTATAAAAATATCCCACTCATGTAAAAGAAGTACATTTGAATAGATGTGTTCTAATTAGTCCACCTACAAAAAACGAAGAAAAAAAAACACTTGCCAGTCTCTTACCTAATGTTTTAATCATGACTTTTTCTTTCCTCTGTTTTTTGTTCTGACACAAATAGTCTTCTTAGAGATGAACTCCATGTGTCCTGAAGTTTTCTACAACCTACATAATTGCAAAGTGAATTTAAAGAACATTCAGCAAGTGAGTGGTTTCATTTACAGTAGGAAAGCATATCAAGGAAATGAGAGCAATCCGTTAAAAAATCTCTCAGACTTTAGCCTGGCACACTTCTGTCTGTTAAAAAAAAAAAAAAAAAAAACTTGTCTCAGTTTGACCTCAAAGGCTATTCTAAGGAACTGAAATCCCCTTCTCAGATCTATAAATGGGTGTCTTATAATGAGCATGATGACACCAAGCAGAAATACTACACTGTTTCTCCAGGGAGCTCACACAATCTGTATTATTTTGTTCATTTGTTTCAGATCCACCAAATGTACACGCATTCATTCAAACTGGCAGCAATTTGTGCACACCAGATATGCAAGATGCTTTCTTTCTTTCTCTCTCTTTCTTTCTTTCTTCCTTTCATCATCTACAAAACATAATATATTGAATATATTTTTTTATTTATTTTCATACTTCAGACAAAGGTTAATGTCCTGAAAATGTAATTCCCATTCATCCGAAGGAACTTAAGTTATTGATAGGTTTCGCTATGGTAAATAAACTTTAAAGTGTGTTTTATTTTCATTGATACGGTTTGTGTGTAGAGGAAGGTCACGGTGATTAATACTGCCTCTGCATAAGCCTGAGTGATAGAGTTTGGGAAAGAAAAAGACAAGGACAAGACTTGAATGCTCCACTGCACATTGACCGCGGTTAAGTGTGCAGCCACACAGCTTGTGGCAGAGACTGAATATAAATGGACTAATGGGTCCCTTCAGCGTTTTGTTTTTCAGGCTTTCCTTGACTTTGTCACATGTTATGTTTTACACCTGTACGGGTAGTTATTTGGGGGAACAATTCCTGAAACACACACACACACACACACAAAATACAATTTAGTTCCTGTTCATGCATTTCAACCACATGGACAACCAAACAGACTCGATCTTTTACTTTAAAACTGACAAAAGTAAGCTTTTTCAAGAAAAAAATAAGAGTGTATCAGTAGAACCGTACATTGATATTATTAGTGTCAGAAATGCTGCCCTCTCTCAAAGCAGAAATAAAAAAATGTTGTTTGTTTTGGATTAGGTTTTTATTCACTGAGTACCAATTGACTAAAGCCTTTCCATGCAGGTATCTTTCTTCTTCTAAAAACTGATCAATAATTGGTGCCGATAGGAACTGCTGTCAGGAAATGTCTTGATTAAACCTTCTCTTAGGCTCTCTTCACATTGTAGAAATTTACACAATCAACCAGGATTTGGTTAGTTTCTGTAGCTCTTGCAATGGATTGTTGACTAATGCCATGAAAGACTTAAATCAAATAGATTCTCTCAACGTGTTCTCTCTAAATCTGCTTTTATTAGTCCCTGGACTAAATTTAATAAAGAAAGGATAAAAAAAAACACAGCAAACTGATCGTAGCATATCTTTACATACATTGCCTTTGATAATAAATATTCCTGGATCATTTGACTGAATGATTTAACATTTCTTTAATTTATGTCGTGCAAATGAAAATGGTTGATGTATTAGAGGTTTTTTTTGTTTTTTTTTTTTTTTTTGCTAACTTGAAGACAGTAAAAGGATTTTCATCAATGTTGTAATTAACATTCGGTTGAAATGCAGTCCCCCTGTGCACACGTGTGGTTGGTAGCGTCATGCTTCTAGACGTTTCTGTGCTGTAAATCCGTTCTTCTTTGCTCTTCTCTTTCCAGCATTCCTCTCTTTTGCTGTCATTCCTCTTTGCTTTGCTGCAGTCGTTTGTTTCAGAGTGTCTTTGATCATGAACTGAGAACAGTAATCCACTGGAAGCCAAGTGTTTATATCCAGGACAGCTGGAAATTGGGTCACACGTAATATCAGCAGCCTTAAGCCTATAGGGGGCACTAGTCAAAGTTTCCATCATTGTCTCTTTCGTGTCAAGGTTTGTCAACAGCGACTCAGCAGAATCGATTCAAATGTCCAGCCAAATCTTAAAGTGGCATTGAGTAAAAGAGGCAGATAATCTCTACAGTTTTAATGCACAATATAATGCTCAAATTATAGATGCAGTGCTCAGAAATGATTTATGCACTTATGGAGATGCAACAATAGTCACACTTTTTCCAAATTGCGAAACATTTCAGCCGCACAATTCAATTCATTTTAAGAGAGTTTATGTCACAGACCAACACAAAGCAGGTCTAAAAAAAACTATGCATGGGTTAAAATTATTTTTATTTAATTTTATTTTTTTACTAATTAAAATCTAAATAGTGTGATGCACATTTGTCTCCAGACTCAGTGAGTGATAGCTTTGAGATAAGTGAATATAATTGCTTCAAAAGCAGCTGCAAGTTTTTTTTTTGGTTTATGTCTCTACCGGTTTTGAGTCTGAACTTTCCTTCTCATTGTTCTTCGCAAACCTTAGCTTGGATGACATCAACTAACATATGTAAACAGCGGCTTTTAAATCTTGTCACAGATTTTAAATTGGACCCAAATCAGGACTTTTACCGGAACTAATCATTAGTGTAAAGCCACTGCATTCTCACTCAGGTTGTGTGTCTCGACTTGGTGGCCTGCTAAAAGGTAGAAGTCAAGATTAGTCTCTTTTGTTTTTTAGTCGCCAAGAGGTCTTCTATCATTGACACTTTATTCAGCCTCATCAAAACAACTTTGACCAGCTTCTCTGCCCCTGTTACAAATGATTTCCTTCAGGATAATACCTTCGCTCCGTCCCGTGGTTTACAGAGGTTTGCTCAGGACAACGCATGGTTTTCCATCACAGATACAGCTTTTTGCATAAAGGCCAATGAAATTTTTTTTTCTTATCATCTGACCAGAGCAGCTTCCTTCACAAATTGACTTTCTACACGCCTTTTAGCAACCTGCACAGGAGACTCTTTATGGTTTTCTGACAACGACGGCTTTAATCTCACAGCCGTCTTCCTTTGTGAAGCGCTCCACTAAAAGTTGTGTCAGGTGTATTTACAGTCAAGAAATTAAAAATATGAGCAAAAAGTTGATTTTACTCCATTCACTACCTTGATTAAACACAGATTTATATTTTCAAGTCTTTGGCTTTTCTGCTTTTTTATGCCAGTCTAATTAAAAAATAAGCATTTAATACTGAATTGTGGGCTTAATAAAAAGTATATTCGCTGCCTTAAAGGTGTTATTTTCAAAAGATACTTTTAATCTGACAAACCAGCCTCACTGAAACTCATATGCTGGTTTACTGGAAATTACTTCGAAAGGCACTAGAGTTTATTCACGGCTATTGAAGTTGGTGAAAATACAAATAGAAGGGCGCGCTTCATAAAACATTTAGGAAAATATCAGCAATCTCTTCCGGTCTTATAAAATCTTATTAAAATCCACTGAAGATTGTTGTAATTTCACAAAACTTGAAAAAGTTGTTTTAACCAATTTTTACAAACATCACTGAGTTGTAACTTTTATTATCAAAATTGTTTGGTATGCAATTTTAAGGAATTTTTCCCCTGAAAGCGGAAATGCGCATGTAAAAGAATAACCCTGTAATTTTCAATTTAATTTAATATTTCCCCCAAGAAGACCCACAGGCAAAACTGTATCCAGTTAGTTTTTTTTTTTTTGTTTTTTTTTTGGCAGGAGGTTCTATAGTTTCCTTTGGCTGGTAATCTGCAAAGTCACCAGAAACGTTCCTCAAAATATTAATGAAAAACTCTTCTGCTCAAGCTCATCAAAGAGAAACCTGAAGCACCACTATTCCAATCTCTGTGTGTGTGTGTGTGTGTGTGTGTGTGTGTGTGTGTTTAATTATTCATAAATTTAACAAAAACACTTTGAAATTTGCCTGCAGACACTGCACAGCAGGCTGCTATGTTGGCTTTTCTGAAAACGTAATTTGACAGTATTAGGGTAAACTGGAGAGAATCAAATTTAGGACTTTTGTCAAACAAGGTAAAACGTCTTCATGGCTTTTTATTGTTGTTATTATTATTATTATTATTATTATTGTTATTATTATTATTATTATTTTAAATTCCCTTCCCCGGCCAGCAGGCCATCCACGGAAAGCAGCTCAGTGGCCAGACAGTGAGATCTGAACAGTGATGTCAGAGAGGACACTGGCACATGTGCAGCTACAGATGTGCCGGTAATTATGGGGGGAGGGGATGAATAGTGGTGTTTTAAGAGGAGATTGGGGCCAATTACAGTGATTTAAAGCAATGGAGCCGGGCCACGAACACACACCTTCTAATTAGCCGACAAAATCCGATGGTGAGTGCGACACATTTGGCGAGGTTGCTAACGGAAACAAAGGCCTGCTGCGTGATGTTTATCTTTCAATATTTAAGGGTCCTGAACCTGTCGGCATTCGATAGCACATTTGCTTTGTGATGTGTTTGTTTCTGCTGTTGTCGATGCTAATGACTTTGAAGGAGCGTGGCGATATATTTAGCTGCTAATCAGACAATATTAATCTAAAGTCATTTGGAAATTTTGTTGCGTTCCAATTGCTTGCGGGACTGTATTAGATAGGACTAAATGTGAAGGGGGGGGGTCCACAAGAGGCTCAAACAGGAATATAATTTCATTTGATTGCCACACTCATCAGGCCCAAATGAAGATTAATGAACACATGATGGGGGATTGAAAATAATAATATTCCTGTTGTCTTTAGGGCTCTAATTTGTTTGAGAACATGCTGTCACGCTACAGAGGGCTTATTGGCATTTGCTAATGGACTGCTCATCGCAACAGAAACAATACAGCGGACGGGGATGGGGGCGTGGGGGGCATCTGAAAACACTGATGAAACCACAAGCTATGATGAGTAAGGATGAGAGGTAGAGTTGCAGTGTGTGTGTGTGTGTGTGTGTGTGTGTGTGTGTGTGATATTAAGTATTTGTCTAGGGAGTCTGCAATGCACTTAACAGAGCCTAAAAGCAGGAGTGTGTGAACAACCGGTTAGTGAGAGTATGCAGATGGTAGTAGCCAATTCCCTAAATAACTTGTTCATTGATCGCAGCAAGTAGATGCAGCATTGATAGTGTTGTTCACCCAAAGGACCCAGATCCACTAATAATTAATTGCGATTGAATAAGGAGGCAGGGCGTCTATACTGCATTGCAGCTCTGCTCAGCACGCTGGAGCTGCACCGTTCAACTCGACTTTGCTCGTTTACAAAAGCGATTCGGTCAGTGAAGCAGCGGTCTGGTCTGGTTGGAGGGTTCGCTCGTGCTGAAGAGAGAACCTGGGCTGCCAAAATGTGAATATTATTGAACGATAATTGTGTAAAATAATCGAACAGTTTGTTTATTTATTTATTTAGTGTGTGTTTGTGTAATAGCTTATGTCTGTGCTGAGGCGCTGCATATAGCTCGACAACTTGCAATAAACACACAAATATCCTCTGTCACTAAACATTTTTCTAATGATACTATTAACATGAAAGTCTCACCAGATGTCATAATAACCAAGATAAGTCAAATAGGAAAGAAATAAAAACAATTTAATGAGTTATGCACAGAGAAATGATGAAATGTTGTTTTTTCTACACTTTAAAAATCTAATTTACGCTAAACCACCGGCAGCTGTGGTTTTACTGTATAAACTATGTAAAATTTTAACAACTACACGTCCCGGTATTTTAGCGTAAATTAAAGATGTTTGGTTTTAGATTATGACACTAACAATTCTTACCTTAATATTCAAAAGTTTGAACAAAAAGTCCTGTAAACAAAGCCATTAATTGTTTTTACAACAACAAAACTATGAAGGTCTGGACATGGATCCTGTTTGAAAATAAAAACCTTCTTATAAGGCATAGATTAACCCTAAATAATCTTAAATTAAGATTAAGATTAACCATAATCAAAATGTTAAAATTAAGATTCCAGGTTTGCTGCTATAATTTAAGGTCATTTGGAAACAATCTGCAAAGGTTTTTTTGCCATTTATACTTTGCATCCACACAAATTCGGCATCTTGGCGGACCAGAAACGATCACTTTTGAAACCAGGTTCCGGAGTAGATCCACTTCAGCACGTATCGATCTCTGCTGCCAGGTGAGCTGCGTCTTTTTTTAGATCATGACGCCGATCTCCATCTATCTCTATCCCGCATCTGCCTCATTCTCAAGAAACCCTAAAAGAAAAAAGAACAAACCTGGTGTCTTTCTGTGTTTTTCGTGTTGGTCTCTGACATAGTTACAGTGCCACCGATCGGGCCGACGTACCTGCCACAACATTTTCTGTGGCGCTGCACATTTCTTCTTACAGGGCCCAAGTTTAGTCGAAGTCATAAAAAACAGGACTGAAAATACAAGTAATGAAGAACTTAATTCAATTTGAGGCAGCAGTAGTCAGTAAACGTGCTACTTTGGCTCTAATTTAGATAAATAAATTATTACAATTAACTAAATGGCAGTATTTCTGAGCAATCGGTTGTTATTGATTGATATTTGCATTGCAAACAGTTGATGCTTTGTTTTGTCAGAGCTAATTTCCTGACGGGGTTCAGTGATTTTACGTGCACCTCTACGCTTAAAATGTCTTTGTGTTGATTTAAAACACACAAAGAACCGTACTTAAAGTATTCAGACGGCTGAATGTACTGTCACACTCCCAAAAAATTAGCACTGAAAGAATATTATCGACAGAAACCGGGGGAAAGTGGCCTGAAACAGAGGGGTTTGTTCCTGTTGGCTCTCACTGTTGCATCTATGACTCTGCAATGGACCAGGTGGTTGTTTTTATGGTGGTTGTAAGATAACAAAATTGATGACCTTAATGTTGTTGTCAAGTTGTCTATGCTGCTGTAGTATAAAATAACCAATGGGGTGCGAGAGACCAATAACCAGAAAGTTTGGACGTAAGGGGAACGAGATTAAACTTTAAAATATATTTGTGAAATCTTGGCTCCTGTGGGAAACGGTGCTGGAAACAAACGTGGAAGTAGTGAATATTTTTACAGCCTTGTTGGTGCTGTGTAATTAAAAATGAGATTGGAGGAGAAAGGCAGACATTTTATTGTCAGAGTGGCTAATGAAAAAGTAAAAAACTAAAAACGAACAAAGGGGGAGGGAAAACAGCTCTGCATTATATTACAGCGGATATACTTTAATATGGCTTTATTATAAAGTGGGCAAAATATAGAATTAAAAGCTTTATTAACAAAGCTAGTTTGGGATCTGTTTACTTGTATGCAGATCGATTGTTTCTGTTTTATTTGTTAGATATAAAACTGTCAAAATATTTATTTTTCATTCTGGTAATGAATCCATAATATTATCTGAGTTTGTTTCATTCTCTTTATATATTTGGCTAACAATATTTCTAATTTTTTCCAATTCACAAAACGTTGCAATTCTGTGCTGACAGATAATAAACGATCGGGGTTTTTTTTATTTGTGCCCAGTTGTGTCCTGAGCAACACTCCAAGTCCCTGTGGAAAGACTCAGTGTTCAATCTTCCGTCATTTTATTTCTTTATTTTTTAATGAGTGGTTTATTTTTGGAGACCCGAGTCACTCAGCCATACAGGGTGACTTTAAAGAAAATGATATTTAAAGGTTCTTTGAATAAACAATGTAGAGTAGTTAACATATAAAGCATTTCATTTACAGATGAGATGAGAGACATTAGCTAGGATCCATGTGTTGCACATATAGATATGTTGTAGATTCTAACATCTTTTCAGGTATTTTTTTTTTTTGCCATCCTTCTTGCTGTGAGCGGACACATTTACAGGGCCGGGACTTTAACGTGTTAATTTCGATTAACTACACCGGTTTTAATTTGTTAAAACCTGATGTGCAAGCGATATCCGCAAACAACATGACAAATCTGCTTCTTTTGTCCCACAGGGTGTTAATTTTTGCTTCAAAAAAACGACCTAATGGGACGCTGGGAAAGACTGTTGTTGTGTGCAGTTTGTTTTAAAGGGTTTTAGCCTGCCACAAAAGCAACACAAGAATCAACACAAAACATGTCGCCGCCAGCACAGACATCCCCAACGTCGATGTCGGCCTCCACTGTCCACGATTCTGAAGACGTTCCTAAAACTCTCGAAAACTGAATCAGTACAACAGCACCGATCTGACGGCCACATAACCTCAATATCAGATCAGAAACAATCAACATATTTACTGTTGAGTCTGTTTGTTCAATAATTTAGCAGCAAACAGGGCTTTTGAGTTATAAATCTTTGTTTTGTCGACATATGATTTTGAACTAAAATGCATCGTTTGTTCTGTACAATGCATTAATTACAAACCTTATAATTAACTTTATTAAAAATCTTAATCAAGTCCCACCACTAGTCATTTATATTAGGAGCAGAAATAATGTAGGAAAGAGCTGTGTAACAGTTATTACTTTTTCCCCTGAGCTCTTTATATTAGTTAGCTGCACAGTTAGCATGGTTAGCAGTAATAAAGCTGAAGTCTAAAATGCCGAGAGAAAGGAGTCACTCTCATTAGCAATGAAATTTATAAAAGGCTGCCATCATGGCAAAGGTTGAAAGTTCAAAAATATAAAACGGAGCTGAAATGGTTTTGGATCAAATGAGTGTCTCCTTAACCTTTGTAAAACACTGCAAAAGCACATCGTTCTGGATCAATTGAGCATATGCTTACAGAGACTGTAACTGTTCAGTGTTCACCGTATAAACATGACTACTTCTGGCAAAGACTTTGTGAATGTAAAAACGAGAACCTGAAGTCTTCCTCAGGGTTATTCACTAAAACATGTGGAGAGGGAGAGGGAGAGAGAGAGGGAGAGAGAGCAATGGTTATAATTACTCTCTCTCTCGTGCTTCTTCTACTTAAGCCAAGCAACATTCGAGATTTTGCAAGCGGCACAGCTCAATAACGTCACTCGCGTGCATACGAGTTATTAATAAGAGGATGCTTTCGCACACTCTGCTTTTTTTTTTTTTTTTGGCTGACGCTGCAGCCACACGATGTATCATTCCAAGCAATGCTATCCAAATTAAAAGCATGGAAAAAAGCCCGAGGTTTATGAGTTCTGTAGCGGTCGGGGCCCTGAGGATCACATCCAACATGCAGCTTCAGATGAAATGTGTGATTCGAAAGGAAGGAGATGACATCCCTATTATTTCCTGAGTCATCAACTATCCACTCCAATACCTTCTGTCTGTCTTTCATCTCTCACTTCACTCTCACTGTCTGTTTTGCGACATAACTCCGTATTTTATTATTTCGAGCAATAAATAGTTTGGAAACACGGGAGGATATAGCATGATAACCCAGATATTATTTGTATTGAACTGAGAGGCAAAATCAAAACTACTTTCTGCACTTTATTTTTTTTAAGTTACCAACAAAGGTTCACACAAATGGACAAAAGGCTTTGATCTGTTCACATTTGTGCACAAACAGCAGGATTTCTCTGAGTATTTCGTACAAGTGAGATGAAGTGTAGGTGGATTCTCTTGGCAAGGTGCAAACTGCACAAGCTGAGGCAGAAGGATAAAGGTGAAAGGAGAAAAAAGTAGGGTGGAGAATATAAATAGCGTCATCTATAAAAAAAAAAAAATAATAATGTCACAAAAATGTTCGCCGAATGACCTTTAGAGAGACGATGCCGTTTTAAAGTAGACTTCTTGTCATAGGGGCAGAGCAACATTAATTACCTTACATCTATATTTAACACTGAATTTTGGAGGATGTTTAAAGGAGGAGATCTGTGCAAATTATGGACATTTGAAGCATAACATCATCCTCAGTTTCAATTTAAAAAAAAAAAAAGACTCCAACGCTCCTTTTCAACACCTCCTTCATCAGATTCTCTGTGATTGATGATGACCAGAAGGTGACAGAGAATAGCATCCTGGGTGAGCTCATTATTCTGCCAACCTCCCAAAGAATGAAAGCAAATGCAGCTGTCTAGCCTCCCCATAACCTGATCTGATGCCACCCTGGGAAACTGCCTATGTGGCCCATATCGACACCGACTGGTCACACTGCAAAAAATCCCATTTCAAAAACAAGAAAAAAAGTACAAAACTAGGGTAGAGTTTCTTAAAATAAGAAAAAATTATCTTGTCAAGATTTTTTGAAAAAACAAACAAAAAAAATCTAACCAAGATGAACCTACAAATATCTTAAAATTTTGTGTATTTTTACTTAAAACAAGCCAATTTTACTTGTAGAAGTATGATATATTATCTTATTTTAAGAAAAAATATTCTCAAGTAAAGAAAATGTTACTTGACATTGAATTTCTTGAAACTAGTGTCTAAAACTAGTTGACTTTTTATTGTTAAAGCGCGCTACAGATGAGCCAAGGTGTTTTTAGTCCAGATCTGAACGAGCACCGACTGCACACAGAGAATTTACACGCTTTCAACTTTTTTCACATTTTATCATGTTCCAAACTTAAACTTGAATATATTTTACACATCAAATCAGTCTCCGAGTGATGAATAAGTATGTACAGGTATGTCTTTAAAAAAAAAGACAGAATATTGTATGTCAAACATATATTTCCTGTAAATGTGATTATTTTGGCTTACAGGAAATGACCGGCTAAAATTAACCCTACATCAAAGTATATACATTTTATGCAATTAAAGTAACTTTAGAAAATCAACTTACTGACAAACTGTATCTGATGATTAAAGACCAAACATCTTAGTGTTTTAGCATCCCTCTCTCGTAGGAAGATGAGTGAAATGCTTTTGTTCATCAAAAATGTTTCATTGAATGTACAGCGTGCCCTGGGCAATGAAAACCAATTAGAGAGGCAATTATTTTACTTAAAAACTGCTCAGATTTATTTTAAGATGAATTAAGTTGAGACGTTAAAGGGAAAGTCATTATCGAGTTGTAAGTGCCCACCCAAAAAAAAAAAAAAAAAAAAATCAATGCTTTTTGTTTTAATTTTCACATTTTTTTCAGCTCTGAGTTGAACTTCCTAACAAATTAGAATCTGTTCATTGAGACTTTCTGGGTAAACAGAGTTTTTCAGATGGGATGTGGACATAGAGGCATGTAGACATGTTTGCCAATTGTTTTTCACTAAATGAGGTGAAAAGTGTAAAGCCACATTTAATGCTTCTTACTTCCATTTTAGTCTTTGACAACTTGAAACATAAGTACTTTCAGATATTGTAGCATTGACCCCCATTATAAAGCTATAAATAATAACATGCTCTGATCAAGATTGCCTTACATCAGCTTAGAGCAGCAGGGATAAGTGGAGTCAGTCTTATTTTCAGATTTATTAATAACTCTTAGACCGTGTGAATGGAGCGCTTCCACATTTCAGCCCGAGATGTTCAAGTGATCATTAGGTATGGAAGATGGAAAACACAGGACAACATAAGAAAGTTTATTTCTTTTGATAATGACGGTATATTTAGCGACAAAAACAAAGCTACGAAACTAAACAGTGCTTTTGTATCTATCTGCACACAGTGTGATTTACTGTTAATTAACCTCTCAGAGAAAAGTCATAAAAAAGTAAGAAAAGTTTAACAGTACACTCTACTGCCTGCACAGACTATATTTACTCCGAGTTGCATTACATCCATGAAGTATAATGTCATCCTAAAATCTTTTTTTTTTCCAACATGGGTAACTCCACTACAACCACAAAGAGAAATCAACCACACAACAAGAAGTCTCTCATCTATGAGGAACAAAGCTGATTCAAACATGAAAGCCTAAGATGAACAAAATCTATGTCCTCAACGATGCGTCACATAATACCAGGCGCTACACTTTGCTTTTGAACGCAACAGATCTGTGCTGTGCATCAAGCAGATGGTGCAGGCATGAGCCAGTATGAGAATCTTACGGTAAAAAATATGCACTTTCACTGTATGTTGAAATGTATTTTTGCATAAAAAGTGAGACCTTGAACGTCCAACAGGTTCTAACAGCTTTTAGTCCATGTATTTATCTTGCCACATTGTTCCGACTTTAACCTTTCTCCTGAACAAAGCCACTGTCAAAGCCATCCACTGTCAAACAGATTGCACGACTGGCCCAAACCTTATCTGTTTACAGCTGCCTTTCTCTCAATAAAGCCATCTATAGGGTTAACTCTGTATGCTGTTTACAAAAATACAAGGTATTCCCTTATAAGTGCTAATTTGAAATATTTCTGATGCATCTGCTTTGTTGTGCTCGCGGCAGACGGCTGCTCGCAAAAAGCATTTTTTTTTCTGCCGAAGGTTTCCTCCTGCTAAAAGAAGGCTGTTATTTTCTACTGTCGCCACGTGCTTGCTCAGAATGAGGGATTGCTGTAAAGTCAAGGCCTCTGTCCAATGTCGTCACTCTGATGAAAACTCCAAAACATGCCTTGGCCTTTCATGAAAATAACTTTAGAAGAATAAGCCTTTCATGGCTACTTGAGCAGAGTGCTGTGTAAATATACTGCAGCGTCTTAAGGATAATAAATAATTTCAAGCCAATGCCTCTTGGGTTCTTGAGCCTTTCGGCGGCTGCTTTTCTCTTCCCTCACCTCCTCAACAGGAAAAGCAATGCCAGTGCTTCCATCTGACACCATGACATGATGCATCCTAAATTCAAGTCTGCAGATGGACAAATTAACAACTTCCTGGAAGTCGCCTGAGGCTCTCGGCAACCTGCGCCAAATTTTGGAGCAGTGTGTGCATGTTTGCCCAGCTTTTCTGCCTTGCTGTGAGAGTATCAAAACACTAAATCTCAACAACCCGAGTCTCTCATATACAGTCCAGCGAGAGCAGAGGAAACATAATGCATCAACCATCAAACTTCGTCTTCAACAACACGTTGACTGGGATTCTTGTTCAATAGGATGACAGAGTAGTCGCTTTCTTTGGCTGGCTGACAGCAGCGATTTTGTTGAACTCTTGCGTTGCATTTCCTGCTTGGTCCTCTTCGTGTCAGGCAGGCTCCCCATCTGCTGTCTCTCATCCATCTCAGAGCGTCTGCTCCTGTGTGAAGGGGAAACCTGTGAGAGAAGCAGAGGCATCAGAGACGTGGCATAAATTTATAGGTTGAAAGGCTCAGCAGACAATGTCTGTCTCCAAACACCTCGGCCAGATGGCCAGTGTCTGCCAGGGAGAGGGCCAGTCCCTCGCGTTCAAACATGTCACTTTAGCAGAGAGAAGTTTCATGATTAGTGTTTTTTTTTTTTTTTATTAGATGAACAAATTTATTTGTGGAACTTGATTTGTTCAGAATAGTAATTAAATATTTAAGAGTTTATTTGTCCAAAGTTGGACTGTTGGCTTACTTTGTTTTAAAGAAAGTTGCTTTCGGATGGGTAGCAATTATCCCATTGGAGTCTTGCATAGGTTTATACAAACATTAATAGGCTATAATGTGGTGATTAAACAACTAAATCTTGAAAGTGTGATCAGTTGGTGGTGGGGCAATACTTCTTGGTGGCTCTCTGGATCTGTCTTACTGAATCTTTGGACTGAGCTCACCGGGAAGCCAAACTTCTAGGGAGGAGGCATCATTGAGCACTCATTAGTTAGTTTTGTTTAAATGGGACAGTGATAAACATACAATATTGTCATAAATACTAGATTTAGCAAAATGCTAATTTCCCATAAGCCGACACAAGATACAAACATTCATGCATTTACATTCACAAAAATAACAAATAAAAACTCTATAGAAAGTCAGAAAACTGGCTTGGATTAAAACATTTACCAATCAGAGCTGGAGTTGGTGTGAAACAAGAGACACGTCAGGTTAGAGAGCAAGGAAAAAAAAACTTTTCTTTTTTTCAAAGCCACATTGTTAAAGCCAAAGAGAAAACCAAAATATCAATTCACTCTTGACATAATGCAGGACATAGGTCGTTTTTACCTTTTTATGTCATGGAAATAAATATTGGATCATATTCATGTTCTAACAAATGCATCATTTTTTTTTCACACCGTGGTTATTTCTTAAAGTAACAACCAGTCACAGTTTAGTCAAGGTTGTTCAATTAAATCAATTGATTTAATCAATCAAGTGTTTAAATTATTAAAATTAAACGATTTCAGAATTTAATTAAAATGTTCTAGGTAAGCTGATTTATACAAACTTTGACGACTTTTTAATACGTACATTTTGATTTTACCCTTTATAAAAAGCAGCAGGTTCAATAAGGAGCGAGATCACTGCTACTGCAGGACACCACCTGCAACAAAAGAGCTTGATTTCTCTATTGTGACTTATTTTACCCTGCTGTACTTCATTCCACAAAAGACACAATACCAATGGTAAAAATGAACCAAAAAGAGTCTAAGTAAGCTTGTCAGAGACACGATATAAACTAAGCCAAACTCAGAAGTACTGGGAGAATATGCAAACCAAAAAGGACAAAGAGAAGCACGCCATGTGTGTTTCTGAGAACCATATGCAGGTTTGTTGTCTGACTCTTTCTTGGCAGGTTCTGCTTGCAACACAACTGCCGTGGAGTCCAAACTAAGTCCATGTTTGATAGTTTCTACCCAAGACTGGCTTCCTTTTCTGAGGGAGACGTAATGGTCTGTCAGCCCCTAAGATCCACAGACAGATGGAGACTCATCTCTCCTCCTCCTCCTCCTCTCCTTCTCTCTCTTCTCCCAGGCAGAGCTGTTCATCCTGCCCCAGGGAACATATGTGCTGCTTCGAGGGGGAAAGAGCAAATTTTTGCACGTGGGCCAACTTTGAGTCCTGGCATGCTTCCCAAGTGGCTTATTTATTGTTCTGTTGAACCGTTTGTCTCGACGGACACATAGGCTCGGATTCACTGCCCTACATACATAACTCGGGGCACACAAGGACACACACGCTGCTACATTAAACCGACAGGCCACAAAAGGCAGAAAGCAATTAACGGTTAAGTTACTGTCTATCAGTATTTGAGGCCTCTCTTTTCAATCCATGCAAACATGGTGCAAGTTGTTAGCCTTATTAGATTGGTGCTGAAAGCTAATTACTTAATGATATCAGTGTTTGCATTAAAAAAAAAAAAAAATCGTTTGAGCTATGCGTGCCAAAAAAGCAGATGTATGGAAGACTCTTGAAACCCCTAGAACAGTTTCTTCAGATTTAGATCTACTTAATGGACAGTATTGAAGTGGCATACAAGAAATTACAGCTTACAGTTACAGTTATGATTAAGTCATATTTGTTTAGAAATTTTCAAATGCAAAATTGTTGTTAATTGTTGTGTTGGGTTGCTTTTCAACAAAACCACAGCAACTGTTGACTTTAGCTTGACTTAAATTTTAATGGCAAAAGTTGGTTGGGATGCTTTTTTGTTTGTCGGCCATATTGGATTTAACAAAACTAATAATTTCTTGCATTTGCAGTTGATTGCCAGTAGTTGATAGTGTATTTTGTGATGCATTAGTGTCCACTTCAGTGATCTCTGTGCATTTATACCATAAAAATCCACAAGAAGCACAAGAAAATGGCTTTTAGACAGCTGTCCACTGTAGTGACCACTATGCATGAAAGAGTTAATTTACTCTTGTAAGGTTTATAAGAGCATTCAGAGGCAAATTGTTCATATATGTTCACTTTCAGTCTAAGACTCTCAGTCTAAACTGAGATACTTTACAGATATAACAGGACTTGATGTTTCAAAGCAAAGGTTTAATTTCTTTACATTTGGAAAATGGACCATATAGGAATTTTGACAGCAGCTCAGCGCTCACTTAGGTAAGTTTAAGGTTTTAGATTGGAGGAAATGGTGGCAAATGTCTGGCCCACGAGTTATTTTAGAGAGCTTTGTTTTGGTTAATAACTCTCCAAGAAAGAGACTTTATTCCAATATTCCAACATTTTCTTAGTAAGTCAGCAATTGCTTAAGCTAAAGAAGTACATTTATGGTGAACAATAATTCAATTAAACATTTACAATGGAAAAGCTCACCGAATGGGAATAAGCTTATAGTTTTATGATTTAAATTAATTATGGTTTAAATTTTTATCACGGTGTGCAGTGGATGAATAAAGGCAAACTTCTTGTGTACTTATGAGATCTATAATGCAGACTGTCAGGGGAAGGCCTGTGTTTGAGCGCAGATCACACAAGTCATCACGGTTCATGACCGAGTGCGATTCTAAAAGGCACCAAAGAAAATTACCACACAGCAAATTAACTCGGCAGACTGTGATTAAAAAAAAAATATATATATATATATATATATATTTTTTTTTTTTTTTTTTTTTTTTTTTTTTTTTTTAAAATATTTTTTTTTTTTTTTTTAAAAAAATTTGGGGGGGGGGGGAAAATTTTTTTTTTTTTTTTGG
>NW_015114637.1:98397-129282 GCF_001443285.1 Poecilia latipinna
TTTTTTGTGAAACTAATTTGCACTTACTGTAGCATAAAATTAGGGCTGGGTTGGAACAGTTCGTTCAATTTTCAGAGGACCATCAGGACTTTTGAAAATTTAATGAGGATCCAAATAGCCTCTTTCTCTGCCTCTGAACACTTCATGTAGTTGTGACAATCCAATGTCGTGCTTGTCCACTAAAGACCAAAGATTAAAGATAAAACACAATAGATCCTGATGGAGGGTTCTAGAAAAGGCTTGCTGTATTTATAGTAGCTTGTTGGAGGCCTGGTTACCTGCCAACACTGAGATTCCTCTGGAGACACGAAGACCGTCAGTGGTGAGAAGAAGAAGAAGAACAGACGACTGGTTTATCGTTTTGTTGATTACTGTGTGGCGAAAACACCTCATGTTGGTAATGAACAAAAAAATGGAAGATAACCTTTAGAAGACTAGTCTCTGTCTTTGTCTTTCATTGGAAGGTGAAGATATTAAATTACTGCAAATACTGGATCTTCACATTGACTGGCAGATGGACTAAAAATCACCTCTGGCATCAAACGATAGCAGATTCATATGCAGGTTTGTGTCCTAAAGTAATGGGCCTGATCTTCAAAAGATTTTGCACGTACAAAAACAAGTGCAAACTTGACAGCACCTTCTCTGCTTTTATGGATATGCCAAACATTGGCTGATCATCAGGAAGTACAAAATAATGGGAGAGGACAAGCAAATGTAATGGCTTACCACACACGATGAGATTTAATAAACCTAAAGTGCGTCGACATTTACCACCTTTGAAAAAAGCAGGTGCAAACTATCACTCAAAAATATTTGACATGATTTTTGCATATACGATAAAAAAAAAAAATGTAACGATTAATTTTGACAAATTGTCAGAAGCGCAAAAAGCCAGCGATGTGTAATGGAAATTTTTTTATTAATCTTCTTCTTTTTAAGGAACTTTGTTGCAAATTTTGTTCAAAGAATGACCTTTTAACTCTTGATTACAACCACGAGAAGGGAGGTAATGTGACCCATCATCCAAAGTTGTTAGGAAAATCAAATAACTGGATCCTGCGGTTCACTCACTTTATCCTGCTCAGATGGCATTTGAGGAGAGAAGAGCAAAAATCCATATAATCTTAATGAATATGCATGTAATCAGGCGTGGAAATGCCCCCTGGTAAAGTCATTACAGTGAACGTTTTTTTAGAAGTAAAAATAATAAAAAAAAAGAAACCTGGCTTTCAGTTTGTGTGATCCACCCATGAGTCTGGCACTTAGTGTATGTGCTGTGTGCCTTTCCCTCTTGTGGCTGACACAAAGATTGGCCTATTTGAAGTGAAGAAAGTGGATCTTTATGAGTTCCTCATGATATGACAGGGAGACATCAGGGTGACGGGTGTTCTAACCCATTCTCCTCATGGTCATTGTGTGGAAGAGAAATGCTGAGGGATGACAGCGAAGAGAGCAAGCGGTATATAATCATCTTTTACCTCTGCGTGGCCTCAATCGAGCAGAGCGGCCCTTTTCTTGTCCTCTCCAGTCATTCGAAGTCTGTTTGCAGTGACAGAGGGAGAAGGCTTAGCTCACTTGTTGGGGAGAGCCAGCCAGCTAAGCTTGTGTGTGCCGTCTGTAGGTAGGAACGAGGAATGAAACATTACTAACACAGCTTTGTGTTTAATTTACAGTTTTAAAAAGCTTTGATTTCAGCCCATTTTGGATTTACGCTTTAGAGCTGCAATTAATAGCATCCAAATACTTTTTCTAGCTTTTCCTAGCTTACAGGGTGACGTCACACTGTGTGTGAGAGTGGAGCGGCTGTAAAATACAGTTCTGGCGCCAACCTAAATTAAGGGCAAGTTAATTATGGAGGTATTTTTAAACTTCTTAATCATTTTATATGCCTGATTAGCCTGTTCAGTGGTGCTGGTTGGAAACATTTTGGAATACACATGAAAATCTTAACTCTGAATTTTTCTTTAAAAAGTGTCTAATACTAAATCCAGCACTCAAAATGCTGGATTTAGTATTCAAAATACTAAAGCAACTTCAGTTTATTTTATTTTTTTTAAAGAAGCATTGCTCCTTATGTGGAAACAGCAGCGTCTGTTAAAAAAATAAATAAATAAAGTCATAAACCTCGGCGCATGTGTGCTATGACCACATTTGAAACGTTAATAATAAGCAAAATAACTTCCACATTGAAAGTGTTGTAAGTGCAATCTGACAGCGTTACAGTTCGCCCTGTTCACCGACCAGAAAACTATCATTTCTGAGTTTCTCTTCACGGAACTATAAAGCTAGAAATGATCTGATTTAATTCAAAAGCAGATTTCCTCATATCTCAACATATGACTATAATAAAAAAAGAACACATTTCCTCTGAAATGTCTCTTCCCAGAAATAAAATGCAGAAGCTGCAATGATTGTTTTTTTTTTCTTCTTCTTCTTTTTTTTAGTTTGCTTTGAAACAGCTGAATACACTCCAACCAGTTAAAATGACAACATCCCTTTCCCAAAAAGGATAATTTATCATATTTTTTTACTTGGGCTGACTAAATTATATTTTGTAAGATAGTCATATTCTGCCCTGATTATGGCTAAGAATTTATTTTATTTTATTTTATTTTATTTTATTTTATTTTGCCAAGACCAACCAAAACTTCATTCTTGCTATGTTTTTGCATTTGCTTGTCTTTTTATTTTGAAGCTTGTCGTTGTACGGTCAGGTTGGTTCTGCTTCCTGCCTTTGTTTTGCTTCTCAGCTGTGTTAATAAATCCACACTGCTTTTATCGCCAGCATCCCTTGCTGTGTTGTAAACTGCCTGAACGATGGATTTCTGAGGTTCTCTTTTCTTCAAAGAGTTAATTTTTGTGTCACCTGTCAGCATTAAACTTTTGGATTCTTGTGTCCCAACCCAAAATTCAGCAAGTTAAGGCTGACAGGATATTACTAAAAAGAAAATCGATTTAAAGCAAATACATCAGTTTTTTTCCCCACTTCCTTAAAAAGGCAAAATCACATCACATTTTGTTTTTTCCCTCCCTAATGTAACTTTTAGTACATACTTTTATCTTCCTTTCAGTACATTAAAAAACAGCTAGCTCTCAAATCCTTGTGTTATCTGATAGATTTGCTGTTTATGAATACAAACATTTATTATTTTCACGTTATTGTAAAAACAACATTAATAACAAATGGCCGATGCACATTTTCTAAAACGCTGTGTCCATTTCACGCCAGATAATGGGATGCTTCCTTTACAAACTACTTCAGCTAATTTCCCAAAATTCTTGAGGATCATCAAGATGTTTGAAAAAATTTACCTGAGTCAAGAGAGCTGTGCAGTTCTTTTGAGCCGTTGTTCATTTTTAATAGAGCAACCTCTCCTGAGATGGTTCATGTTTTCTCCACTCTTAAACGTGAAAACTCAACTGTATTTTTTCAAGCTGCAATTTATTGATGATCTGAAACCTTTAAGAAATGTGTTGGGAATGGGACACTATTGCTCTACTGCACCGTAGATTATCTAAATTTGCAATGCTGAGTTTTGTTTAGGTTTAGTGGGATAAAATAAATAAGTCTTTAAACAGAATCAGAAAACACATAGTGTGGTTGCGAGTAACCTTGTGGCCACAGGGGGGCAAGTTTCCACCTCAGGCTTGAAGACAGTTTTAAAGTGATGTATGAGTAAGACCAGAGGACCAATGGGAGTAAAGCTGGGAAGGTTTATTTAAAATATGCAAACCAGTTTGTTTTGTTTCAGCTCTCAAAAATACAGCTTTTTCAGATTTCTTTAATGTCTTCCATTTTCACAGCATGAAGATTAGGCGAGTACTTCTTTTCTTTTCTTTCTTTTTTTTTTTAGTCAAGCGATAAGCTGGGAGAACACGAGAAATTGTTTGGGCTGTAAAACAAGCTGGGAATGGCTCTCACTTCATCCAACAAGACACGATCCTCGTAATGTGCCAGACCATCTGGAGCCTTCAAGGACGTTTTGACAAGACAGACAAAGAAATGGCCCCGGTATTGTTGCAATCAGTTGCTGCATGTCAGACCCTATTAGTTAAAATTTGCTCCGTTTCTTTGCTCATGATAGGACTGGTCTTGGAGAGCTCCTTTGCTTTCTGCTGCATTGTGGGTAACATTTGGTTAAAAACAATAAAAATACAACCAGGTGCGTCGGTCAGTCCCCTGCCCTGAGAACTTCAGGTCTGGATGATCTGCTGCCTCTTCTCTCCTCTGTGACGAAGTTTCTTCCTTCCAAAGTTAATTTTTAATGACACAGTTTGTTACGTGGGTCCACAGGGGGGGTTTAGCGGCTGTGCTTTAACAACACGAGTCTCACTGCTTGTTCCCATCTGAGAAGGCTTCATTAGAGGTAGCGAAAGGGAAAGAAAGCACTCCGAATTCCCATATTTGAGCCAATTCTAACTTTATGTTTCTGTCCATCTGTGTGTCTGGCATTTGTATGGCTTGATTTTCCTTTTTAAGTCGAGAGCCATAAATAATCGAGATATTTTAAAGGGAGGAATGTGAAGGACCCACCGATGGCCACTTTGTAAACTGGTACTGCTGCTGACAGTATGTTGAACAGGCCTCTTTTTCCATCAAGACACCCGTTCGTCGTCTTTAACGTTTCACAAGGTCTGAGCGTACAGAGAGGCATTTTAGCCATTCTTCTTTCCGTTCCAAATCATCTAGAGTTTGGGATTCTCTCTTCCGCGGTTTTTTTTTTTTCTTCAGTTTTTTTCCTGAAGGTTTTCTACTAAACTTAGGCCTGAGGTCTTAAATACAAATAAAAAAGGGTTGATTTTATTTTTAAATCATTTCTGTGCGGGCTTTTTCATCTGTTTTTTTTTTTTTGGATGCACTGCATACATCCAAAACATGCTTATCCATTACCTTATGCCAAACCCACCTGACTTTGGCACATTTTATATTTTCAGAGACAGATTACATTTTTTTTTTGTCTCGCACACAGAAAGCATTTGGTCACAAGACTTTATCATTCTTTGATATAATTCTTGAACAATGAGCTTTTGTGCTGCCGACGTTTTTCAACTTTAAAAATTAAAGCATCATTTTAACTTGCAGGTATAATGACTCAATGGTGGCACCAGTCATATTTTTCTTTTAAGATGAAGAATTTGTATATCTTAAATTAAAGAATGGATTTTTCAGAATGTTCAGATTGAGATTATACCTCTGCCAAAAAAAGCAAATTATAGAAATTTATTTCATACTGCGACAAAGACATCCCTACCTGGATTTCGTTATTGAGCTCACAAACATTGAGTGGTGAAATGTCTTTTATTCTATAGATTAAGACTCGCCCCTGTTGAGGTGATCAATCAAACTTGTAGATAAACTCGTGGCATAGAAAATCTTTGGAAGTTCCTCTGCTCTTCATCAATATTTTTTGACGGGAGGTCAAAAGTTTAATTGATCGCCCTGCCCGGTTTGAGCCAAACAAAGCTTCACACTCAACCGACCCAGCGGGCGTGGAAATAAAAGCAGATGGTGTAAAATTGATGCCAAGTGGGTCTAATTTCTTGCTGGCCCATTTTGTTTTTTGATCACTTGCCATGTACAGAATGTAGATAATATGAACAATGAATACTGCGTGTTTTAGACAACAGCTCTGAATCTCGGAGTCAATCGAGTAGACATAGTGGAACAAAGTGAGGTTATTTCACTTCATTTAGGGTTTTCCAATGAGGGCACTTTTAAATGATCAGTGAAAGATCAATTGTTTTTCCTGCTGCAGATTCGTGTCTCTGTCTCATATGCCCTGCTCCACACTCTGTGGGAAAGGGAAGACTACTTGAAATGCTACCCATTCAATATTTTTGATGCTCAAAATAGTGTTGCATTAATAATGAAAACTCCTCAAAATTAGTGAAACTTCATTGAAATACGTCACATGTTGAATTATCAATGAGTTGTATCAAAAAAAAAAAAGCATGCCAACGCTAACCCAGCTCTTCAACCAACTCGTATGCATATTGTTGTCATCAGTATGAGAAACGTGTTACTAACAGAGAAAGCTTAAGCGTCTGGAAATCACTGATGAATGAACTAAATATCTCAAAGTCACAATACTGATGAACAGTGATGTGCTTGTACTGAACTGTGTAGCTCCAAAGTTGTCAAGAAAATACAGTGCATTAAATTTAATGAAGCGTCATATTGAACTTATTGTTTGTAAATGGTTATTTGTACAAAAAGAAAAAAAAATCAGGATGAACAATCACCTGGATATTCCCCAGTTTGTAGTTTTGTTTTGAAGTTATTGTCCAAATATATCCCATGCTGTGAAACAGATGATGTCTTTTAGCAAAAGAATGATAAAGTGAGTCTACCGTATTATTTTTTTTAAAAACCATAATTTTTTATTTCACCTCCTCCTCCTTCTAGTTTTCTCTGTGGAATGGAATATAAACAGGTTTTGTCTCGTTTGCTTCCTTCACCAAATATTGAAACATTTAGCTTTCTGGTAACACCTGAACCACAGACAGACCAATATTACAAGAACATTTAGCCAACTAAAGTATTTTTTATGCAATCATGAGCATTTATCATTTTATTTGTTATACCTAACTGTTGTAGTTGCTGAACTTGTCTTGAGTTCAGCAATGATTTTAATTGCACACCGTCATTTATCTTACTCCATTTTACCTTACAATACCCCTATATTTTACCTTCTGTTGGACGAACCTTTGAGACAAAATTCCTGTAAATTGTTGGCACATTCTCTCTACTCTCCTTCCTATCATTACATTTTGAAGTGTGGCCAAATCAGTAAAACATTCATCCTCCCTCGTCAGTTTAACAGCTACATTAACAGGGTTGACTCCTGCAAATGAACTAGAATTATCATTGTGCTGCAGCTCTCTTGGAGAACATGTCTAATTGCAGACTCGTTTAAGAATTTGATTTTTTTTTTTTCCTTATTCTTCTTCTTCCTCTTTTTTTTTTGCCTCTTTGCTGTGGCACCCGGTCAAGAACGTGCTTTCCTCATCTCAAGCATCTTTCTGATAGGATTACCAAACACAAAAGCAGCGGGAGTCCTCTTGACACCGCAGTGAAACTAGGCCTGAGTGAGTAAACAAAGCTAGCCAAATTAGCATGGCATAATCGTATGAATTAGGTGGAAAAACAAACACGCTCTGGTGAACAGATTTCCCAGCAATCAGCTAGCACTGAGCAGCACGACATGTGAAAAAGAGAGCAAAGTCTACATTTTCACGGTCTTGCTTTCACCTCAAAGCAGCTGCTCCACAACCATTTCCCGGCGAAAACTGAAACACAAAGAGAGTGAGCAATTAAATAATAATAATACTAATCACCTGCCTTTTCCTTCCATTCTGGTTACCCAAGTTTGTTCACCATAATGGAAATGTGTAAAATCCTCTACCTCACACCCCTTGCAAAACACTGACCTTACTCCTTCTGCTCCCCGTAGAGACTGTTTGGACATAACATGGAAAAACATGCAGACATGCTTTCCTGCTACACAGCAGAGGTATGTAAATCCTCTTCTAGAAGTCTCTGCTAAAAACAAATATACATAAAGTTGTTTTGCTTCAAAAAATATTTCAGTGACTATAACAGCCTACAAGTGATTATGGCTTATTATATCATCAGCACACTGAGCAATCTTTACCCTCTGATGGGTATTTTGGAATATTAGAAACAGGTTGTGCTACCTGTTTTTAATGACACAGAGAGGAGTTTGAAGTTAAGTGGAGCTGCTAGTAATTATTCTCTATGACAACGTGCACTTCTGTTACCTGCCAAAATGAACACCTGGCTCTTGGCTTGTTGCTATAATAATAATAAAGGAGGGGGCGGGGAAAAGACTGCAGCTGTGCTATAGTTGTATTTAGCAGCTAGATTAATAAAAATCTCCCCCAGGCTGCAATAAAATTGATCAGACAGTTTATTGAATGTTTCTGCATTTTTGAGTTTTGTTTGTACCCATCTGTGTAAAGGTGTTTTTTTTTTCTGTTATTCATAATTTTCCACTTTTCTGTTGAGACAATAATTACGCAAAAGATTAATGGGAAAAGTAAATGAATGCTTACTGCAAGCCAGGGGAGAAACTGTCATTATTAAGACATTAAAAAAAAAAACCTCCACACAGACGGTTTAAATTAAGCTTCAAGGTCATCGAGGCAGTAAGGTAACAATACGAGCCTCATATTAACCTAGCTTTTTATAGAAATTTGATAAGCTCAGGGATGTTTTAATTTCCAGCTCAAGCCTTAAAAAAAAAAAAACTGCAGCTGTTATATTGCTACAGGAACAGAAGCGAGCTTTCCAGCTCCATGTAATTTACAGCTGAGTGAGCATGTCATTTTTATTAAAATTTAATTTGTCTGTTTTATTTACTTTGGCGCCAGAAAGAAGAGAAAGAAGCAAGTTGTTGTTTCAGTGCCTGCTCATAAAGCAAACAGACTAAAGGCACACTCATTTTCAATTTTCAAGGTTCCTTGAATGATTAAATATGTTTAAAAATGCTATTTTAAATCAATACTAGAGTGACATTTTGACAGGTATTGAGTTTATTTATTTACAATAAATTATTATTATTATTGTCTTTTGCATGACAATAATATAAAAATTAGCATCAGGTAGTTTTTTTTTTTAACTCTTGTTCTTGGCACAAAACATTTTACAAACTACTGTTTTGCCCTTGCAGGGTCATGGACAAAAATACTAAAAGAAAATCTACCTTTACTAGCAAGACAACAATCAAAATCTTCTTGTAATTCCTGAGCATCTTCTTGCATGTTTCTGCTGGTATTTTAAAGATTTTTCTTTGGTGATGGAGTTGGTCAGCCTCTTTCTATCATCTCATCTTTAGGTCCCTCCAACTTCCCACTCACCTGAGTGACTCCACTTCATATTCAGGTTTCCTGTCAGACCCTGGGACGTCGAGCGCTCTTTGCAGTTTTGCTTTACTGGGTGATCCAGGAGTCTGCAGCTGCCACCCTCCTACTTTGGTTCAAAGTGCACAAAATGACCACTGGCACCACTAAGGCTTTGAATCTCAACTCCTTGGCTTCCTTTTTCAACCATCTGTTTGTCTTTTTAATGTTTCTGTAGGTGTTTTTTTAATGTGCTCTTGTCTTATACTCTCTGCATCTGTAGTTTTGTCTAAAGCGGCGTTTCTTAACCCCTCTCCTCAGGCCCTAGTGTCCTGCAAGCTTTAGGTGTTTTCCTTCTGCCTCCCACCTGACTTAAATAACTGAGTGATTAGAAAGCTTCTGCAGCATTCGATGGCATGCTGAGCAGGTAATTTAATCCTTTGAATCAGGTGTGCTGGATTAGAGAGGCATCTAGAACATGAAGGACAGAGGGCCCTGAGGACCAGGGTTTAGAAACGCTGATCTGAAGGATGCAAATGGTTTTGCTCACTTATGCAACCAGACGATTTTTGTTTTGTTGTTGTTGTTTTTTTTTTATCTTTTAGCAGATGTTGTTTGTAATATTTGCCACATTAAAGGTGTGAAAAGCTCCGAATTGATTTCAACAGGAGTGTGTACAAATTTTAGGTTGACCGTGTCTGCTACGCTAGAGGACTTTGACTTGCTCGCTATCCGTTCTCAATCAACCTTCCACTTTTCAGTGGAAAATTGTTAGTTGACAACGATTTAACCAAGAAGCTCTCGAATGACGCAACAGGTATTAGATTGCTCACTCCGAAGCCACCGCTCGCTCCGCTTTCGGTTTAATTCATGTAATTCTGCATCCCAACCCTCCCTCCCCGCACAGGAGGGAAAAGCTGATTGCAGTGCTCTTCCTGTCTTTTCCAATAAGCCCAGCTCTGCCGCTGCCTCTCTCGGTCAAACACATGTGCGGAGTGACTGTCAACCCGCCAAGGCCCATTTACTCCAGCACACACAGCATCCAAGCTCCCCGGTGCTGTCAGCCTCACAGCCCCTCCCAGCCCTGGCTTACTCTCCACTCACATTCACATTCGGAGGCTTTGAACCTTGAATTGAGCTCACCTCCAGCCTCTGCCCCACAGCACCGTTTCCACTCCCCTCCCGTCCCGTCCCTCCTCCCTATCTCATGACTCCCCCTCCTCCTTCCCTGGGGCTCCTCTAGAGGCGACGCAATAACATACTTTGGAGGAAACCGCTTCCCTCCCCCCAGAGCAGCCCAAACTGCGAGCATATTCCCTCCATCACAACAGCAGTGTAGCAAAACTGCTGTCACGCCGAGTTTGCCATGTTAATGTGGCTGTAAGCAACACTAGCCTGGCCTTAAAATACAGTGATACTGTGTTTCAGGGAAGAGGAGGTGTTCTGGGAGGCAAAAAAATAAAAGCAGGTCTTCTGTGGCAAAGGAGGAAAAGTTTGGGGGGAATTGGGGTATACAGTTAATACACATAAGGGAAGCATTTCCTCTTCTGACTCCTCAGAGGAGAGCAAACTGTGCACGGAGACGCTGATGCAGTTGCTCCACACATTTTGCTAAATCTACCCTTTCAAAGGACTGAGACAAGAGGCTTCAAAGAGCTCGATTGACACCCAGCGAAGCTTTGAACTGCGTCCTTGGACTGCCACGTGGAAAGGCATTCACTCCCTTTAATCACCCACTTACAAACAGCATGTATTAAGACAGACAGATAGTCAACATGTCAACATTGTTAAACCTACACAGCTTTTCTGCTGAGGCGGCTGACAGGAAGAAATATAACAAGGCTCTTGCCATCAAATGGGCACCTACCTCCCGCAGCACTGGCACCGCGTCGACGACGTCTGCAAAGTCACAGAAGCACCAGCAAGCCAATTAGCTTTCACTTTTTCTGGGTCAAAAGTTCTTTTTATGTTCTTTATTCATGGAGAAAGTACAACTATTTGTTGTGCGCCAAATGTGAAACAGAGTAGCAACGAAGCGTTGTTTCTCACTGTAATTTATTAGAAACGTTGCCGTTTTTCACATAGCCATTCCAGTGACTTTATTAAAAACAAACATCTTTAATGTGATTACATTTGTGATTAAGAGGAAAATAAAAGAAACTACAAAGGCTGGTGTCACCAAGTCTATATTTATAACATGATGTAAAGCTCAAAAATATTAATTTTACATAATTTTTCTGTCTTTATAAGACAGATTTTAGATGGCCTCTATCATTGCTACAGTGCTCAGACTTTACCTGGATCTTTGTTCTTCAGACAGAGTAAACTGAAGCTGGATTCACACTTTACAATTATGGGCTGTCTTGGCCAAAGTCTTTTGTTGTGAAAGATGATCTCTAGTGGTGAGCTTAAATTGGTGGTCTGCAGCGGTTCAGCTTGATAGATGCACTGACTGCCTTTTTAGAGTTCCCACAACCATAGACAGCCTATGACTAATATCTGGCAGTATCTAATATTTTCTGGGGAGAATCGTGTCCTGACATGTTCCTCTCTATGCCATAGTCTTCTTTCCCTCCTCCCTCTTTTCAGCATCTGTGTCTCACAACAAGTGCATTAACAACCGTCAACAACATTTTACTGCAGCAACAAGTAGTGAAGTCAGGCAACTTCCACGACATGTTCTGTATGATTTTTTTTTTTTTCTGATCTGCAGAGTGTGTGCTAGGTTTGAGACTGGGTTTTTGGCAACAAACAAACCAGAGTGGGTTGATGTGAAACAGAGGATAATTGTGTAGAATGGCCTCATGTCCACTGTTCAGCGTGGTAAGGCCCGGTGATGCTGTGGGTCTGTTTCTTTTCCCAAAGGCCATTGGAATCTTGACATACAGTGTTGACATGATGAACACTTCGGCAACAGCGTTGCAACATTTGGCAACAGCAATGTACTATTTGGCAACAGTGTGTCACTATTTAACAACAGCATCTCATTAATTGTCAACAGCATTGCACTATTCATTGCGTACTGATCTGCCACAGCGTCACAATAATTGGCAGCAGTGTCGCAATATGAATGGTAACAGCTTATCACTATTTGGAACCATGCCTCACTATTTGGCAACAGTGTTTCACTATTTGGCAACAGTGTATCATTATTTGGCAACAACGTCTCACCATTTGGCAATAACATCTCAATATTTGGCAACAGGATCTCACTTTGGCAACAGTGTTGAACATTTGACAATAGTGCTGCACCATTTGGCAACAACGCTGCAACATTCTGCAACAGCATCGCACAGCTTGGCAGCAGGAACTTGCTATTTGGTAACAGCGTTTCATTATTTGGCAACAGCATCACACTATTTAGCAACACTGTGTCACTGCTTGGCAACAACGTCTCACTATTTAGCAACAATATCTCAATATTTGGCAATAGAATCTTATTTGGCACCAGCGTCGCAACATTTGGCAAGATCATTGTGCTATTTGGCAACAACATCTCGATACTTGGCAACATTATCTCAGTATTTGGCAACTTTTGGAAAAAGCATTGCACACTTTAGTAACAGCACCACAATAATTGGCAATAGTGTCACAATATGAACCAATAAGTAGTTAACAATATGTTTGACAACTGTCACTATTTGGGACCACGTCACTATTTGGCAACATTATCTCACTATTTGGTAACTGCATGTTCCTATTTGGCAATAGTGTATCACTATTTGGCAAACAACATCTCATTATTCTGAAACAAAGACTTGTCATATTGAAGCTCTGACATGTTTATCGACAGATATTTACTTTTGAGAGATGAATTTAGGTATTTTTTTAAAAAAGAAACTGACTTCTGTAGGTAATCCATGGTGTATTTCTGTTTGCACAAATTGTTTTGTGAAATGCACTTACTATTTTGCAAATGTCAAGGATGATTTGACAAATGCACCAAAGCAACTGAGAAAAACTGTTAAGATACTTAAAAACGCTACAGATTACCTGCAAAAACCAGTCTCTTGGTCAAAATCCTTAGTTCATATTTCAAAAGTAAATATATATCAACGAACATGTCAGAGCCTCAGAATGATAGCGACTCAGTCCTTGTGTCTGTGTACAGATATAACACTCAAATTGCTTTGTCATACAGTGTTGACATGAGGAACATGTCAACACTGTATGACACTGTAGCACACTGTTGTCAGTACAACAGTGTACTCTGGTGCTATGTTCTGATGTAAACTCTGGCTAAAGTGTTTATGAAACGTACTGTAAGTTGTAATTGTGGGAAATTAACGGCAAGATTCACATTTGTGCTTTTACCGTCACTTGTTGACATATCTTGTCTTTGCGACACAGAAAGGAAAAGTTAGAGGAAAAACAAACACAAGTAGAAATGGGAACACACAATCTCCTTAAGAATAACAATTCACGCACTGCTGCAGGAATTACTATGTAGTCTTCCTACGCCTCTTGAAGTGGTGGTTGGGCCACAAACTTTCATCCACATCCCAAATGACATTTTCTCTTCCAGTGCAGAGTGGAACGAATCCTTCAGAGTGTCTTAGCCAGCCTCTGCTTGCATCTACGGTGAAGGCATCACATGCTGCATCCATGGCAGCTGGAAGGGTCATCTGGCAATCGTATACTCTCCATCTCGATGCTGAAAAAAATTCCTCTATAGAGTTGAAGAATTTTGGAAAACTCCAACACGCTCCTGTTGTGGGTCACAAACCATTGCCTGAAGATATTGGAGCGATGGAAACTGGCATGTGTCCTCTGTCTCTTCTGCTTTCTTATGCCACAGCCTCACTCCTCTTCCTCTTCTTCTCTCTGGCTGTCCAATTTCTTGCTCTGCCGATGTCAGAAATGTAACGCTGTGTTGTGCTCCAGCTACGTTTTGTATATTCTTGAAAGCTGATGCCTTATGGCATGCATAAACCATCAACCTTCAATCTATTTAAAAATAATGACTGGATGATCATTGGTTCTCCCAATTCTTTACTCATTTACCTTTGTTGAAGAAAGTCAGAATTCACCTTAGGCAAGAAAAGATTTATGGGAAAAATAGTCTAATGCAGTGGTTCTTAACCTTTTTTGAGGTACCGAACCCACCAGTTCCTTATGCGCAATCACTGAACCCTTCTGTAGTGATAAGTAAAATCAGATTTTTTTCCCCCAAATTCAAGACAATATATTATTCAGTATTAATCATTATTTATTTGTGCCATTATGGATCTTTATTTATTAGTGTTTGTATAGTTATATAAATATGTATTAATATTACTAAATAATTTATTAAATAAATTATGAACGCTGTGTGCTTTGTAATATGCTCTTCATACATCTATTGTTATAGCCACTAAGCATATTTAAATATGATGAACTATGTATTAAAAACATACTTAAAAATACAATTGTTTATAAATGTAGCTTTGATAGATGTATGAATACGGTTTCCAGTAACAAAAAAAAGTGTGTTATGATCGATTAAATGCGCTGATACATCATTGTGCCTGCTAAACACATAGCTGAGTGGAGTGGTGTACCGCTCCAAGATGGCCGCCCTAAATCTCGTCAGTGACAATAGGCGAGAGCAGTCCATGAGGCGTCTATGCTTATATTATGTCTATGGTGGAACTCCTTCAATCAGTGCTCCTCCACAGCACTGATTGGCTAGATTGGCTAAGCAATGTAATGTGATCCTCTACAGCAAGGGACGGCAAAACGGGGCGCGTCAAAACGACTTTACACAAGTGTGTCTTTACCTCCGCAGCAGAGGCTCCGCCGAACCCCTGGGACCGATTCATCGAACCCCTGGGGTTCGATCGAACCCAGGTTAAGAACCACTGGTCTAATGGAAATGTATAGAAACATGCTTAGCATATAATGACAACTTGTTTAAGCATCTTGCATGTTAAGACTTAAACAATAAACGTATGCCTAAATGTTGTGGAGGTCAACAGAGACCCATGTAATTCATTTTGATCAATATGACGTAAGAGGAATTGAAAACGCTAGAAACAGCAGAGAGTTGCGCATAATTACCAAAGAACTTCCAACTTGTTCAGAGAAATGAGAAACAGCTTTGTTTATGTGCACAAGTGATCCAATAATTTAAAGACTGAGCAAGTAGTTTTGAGAATTTTAATTATGTTCTGATAAACGCATGAAAACGTCTTAGAAAAAAAAAACGTAACAGGGTTGCCAATAATTGTTGTACTGGAGAATTTGTTTCCCCCCACTGAATAAATGTTCTCCAGTTAAAGGCCTGATTTTTAATTTGTGTGTGTGAGATTATGTTATTACAAGGAAAGGTTCATTTATTTTTAACTTTTTTTTGTACATATATTTGCCAAGGGCACCCATGGAGGATTAGAGAAGTGTCTCAAGTGAAATCCACAGTCTTCAACACATTGCATAAGTTTCCCGGATTTATTTTGCGTCGAGAGTTAAAATTGCCTATTTAGTACAACATATTAATGTAGAATCTTTCCAATGAGCTAAAAAATGTATTTTGTTCTCTGATTTAAATTTAAAAAAAAAAGTTTTCACTAGAGGAAAAGCAAAACATACACAGTTGAGGTGTTGAAGGTTGCTCTCCTCTTTGTGTCCTCAAAATGTTGGCAAGTTGAAGGAAAAAAACTGAACAGTGACATAACCCAGTAAGTTGATGGTGTGATGGAAAATACACCATTGGTAATTCATGCTGCTGATGAATAAGTGATCTGTTTCAGCCTTGAAGGCCAGCCTTAAAGGCACAGGGCATATGGGGAATGAGGAGGGCACAGATGCTCCTCAAGGCCAGAGGGCAAACTTAAAAGGGACACAGAGACATGGAAGAGCAATGAAGAGAGAATATGAGTCAAAGAGAAACAGGAGCTGTGTACTTTTGATTTCACTGTTCAAACTCACTCTTTGAATCCGACTTCTCGGGTGTTGCTGTACTTCGGGGTGCTGTGATGTACTCGAAAGCTGTGTCTATATTCTGACCTTCAACCAAACTAGGAACCTCAAAGATCAAAAGTGCTCTGCCTGTAACAAGGAAGCACACTCTGAGATTCAAAACTCTGCAAAAACCGTTGAAAACGCTCACAGTACCCCAGACAGGATGTAGACGTGCACACTCTCTCTCACACACACACACACACACACACACGCACACACACGTTTGGCAGTGAACATCGAGAGGATCTCAGCACCATCTGCTGGTGGCTTTGTTATCAAGCTGCTGCACAGAGTCTGAGGGCAAATAAACAAATCAGTTCCCTAAAATCGTTTTTTTTCCATCCTCTCTGCCAAGCCTGCCTCTCGTTCCATTTAACACTTCCTTTAAGCCAAGAAACTAATCTGACTTGATTAGTTACAGTTTGCCACTGCAGCAGAACACTATCTTTTATCATCCGTCAAAAGGGAAGAAGGTGGTTTTGATGAAAATGTATCAAGCACTTCAGAATGGCGCCTGCTCTTAAGAAAAGGCTGAAAATTCAAAATCCCAGAGAGAATAAATTAGCTTTGCTGTTTATTGCTAAAAAAAAAAAAAAAAAAAAAAAAAAAGAAATCAATTCTAGGTTGGTATTTTTTATGTTTTCTTCTAATTTAGAGCCACTGAACAAAATGTTATTGCTTATTAGATAATGTACAGTTCGCTCCTCATTAAGTGGAACCAATGGCAAAGAAAAATATGTGAAAAGTCACGGCACGTCAACAACCCTAACCCTACAAACTACTACATCCCACGTTTGTTTGAGTTAATAAATTGTCAAAAGGGAAGTGTTTCTTGTCATTTTAAACTTCAATCAACCAATTTAATTAACATAACATAGCAAAAACCATCTCCGCACTTTACAGGTTACATAAGAGAGCCCAGAAAATCCATGTCATCGTTCGCAAGTTCTCCTGTTCACTGATTGGCCTGGTCACTCACACTTTTTCTTTACAAAGAAATTGCACAGGAAGCCAGTGGCCAAGCTTCCTGCATCCTCAACTCTGCTGACCGACACAAAATGTATATTCCTCAGAAAAGCGGTGCCATATATAGGGAAGCTGAATTTTAGATAGATAGATAGATAGATAGATAGATAGATAGATAGATAGATAGATAGATAGATAGATTTCTTTTGTACTTTTCCGATGTAGGTCAAGTCCCCAAACCTCTTCAACTATTAATATCCAAGTGCCTGGGAGTGCCTGTAAAGTAAAAACTTTTCTTCTCCAGGTTTCAGACATTTACTCATTTAGTTAGTCATGAGACATCAGATGTCTAATCACTAGCTACTGTAGCTAAAACAAATGAATCTGTCATTGGAACAAAGTCATACTAGACATTATGCTGTGAGCTGCCAGTCTACACAAAGGAGCGATCATATGAATCTTATACAATATAATTAATGATTTGTTTCTGTTTCATTAGCTTTTAATGAAGCAATATTTCCCAAAGGTGCTCATGAAATAGCAGGACCTTTGCAGAAGTGGTGCATCCATAAGTGAGACAAAGATTAATTGAAAGAGTTTTGAACTCTACAGCATGACTTGCAAAAATAACTTTTGGTTAGCTGTTGTAGGACAGAAATAGACAAAAGTTAAGTACAGTAAATTACTAGCAGCATATCAACTGGTAAGAGAGTCAAGTTGGGCAATCTGGGAGCACTGAATAGTTTTACCGCTGTGCCTTGTTTCCATTTGTAAAAACCTGCCATTGGGCATAAAGCTACGCCTTGAGCAAAGTTTCTTTAAAAATACATAAAAAGACAATGTTGCCTACAGTTTTAACAATAAAAATCAGAGGGTAAAAATATTTTTACTTCTTAACTTTCCTCAAAAGTTGTCTTTCGACCTTTAAAAAATTCAGACAGGACATTTAATTTTCAACAAATTTTTCTGAGCTAAACGAGGATAATAACTGCCATCAAAAACAAGATGCAAATGGACGTTAATTGTTTTGGAGAGAAGAAACAGTCATTCAGACCATTTTTACTCTTCGTTCCATATTTTCTGCAAATGAGGGGTGAGATGAACCGTTGCATAGTCTTCTCAAGCACACCCCAAAGATTCACATCCCAAAAAATTAAATCTAATTTCAGAAATACTCCCATCTCAGTTTGAGTTTGATTAATCTTGGCATTGACAAGACATGTGAGGTGACTCACTAAGAGAACATTCTCACATTGTTGGATAAAGTTCACAAGGAAATTAAAACGTCTATTCCTGCAGAATCTTTCAAATCAAAGACTCCCGTAGATTATATCTCTGGGCAGATACAAATGTGCACCACACATTTAAAAATTTTATGTGTAAAACATATCAAAAATCATACATTATTTTTCTCTTGTGTCAAATAATTATGCACAATCAAGTGTCGGTTCCAATGAAATGCACAAACGTTTGCCAATGTAATGTGGCAAAATCTGAAAACGTTTGAAAAATCATTGACAGAAATTGCTATGGGTGCTTTAAGACTTTGCAAATGCTTTAGGCTGCAGCCATTCAGCTTGGTTACTATCTTAAATTATATCAGCTGGCCTTATGCTAAGCTTATCAGTGCTTGTCTGTAGGAGTTGGTACTTATGCTCAGCAGATGAAGATAATGATGGCTTGTTCTGATCAGCATCTCCTAGTCACCCAACATCTGAAGGATACCATGTTAATAGAGCCGACATCCAATCCTGTCACTTCGGTTGTACATTTCTCTTTTATGTATGTTTCAAGGTTACGTGAGGCTCGTACTCTGGCACAAATTTGAATCCTGAGAGCTCAATGCAAAACTGTAGCAAGCTGTGAAGACCTGCAGAGAACAGCAGCCAGACAGAGCTTCCTCCAAATAATGTATGTTGTTAAAAACCACAGCTGGGTCACTCCAACTTAGTTGCTCCCAGAACAGAAATCGAAAAGCTGCTCCATGTATAATGTACTTCCAGCAGTTCATTATTGAACAAAAAATAGAAATCCCCCCCTTTTTTTTTTGCCCTTTTTTCCACTACCTTGCTTGAACACAACAAGATCTCACAGCGCCGCTCATACTGGTCAGATATTTCTTTGTTGTGAAAGGACTAAGAAATGATGTTAAAGGGACCAAGTCTGTCTTCACAACGTAGTATGCTCACATTACAGAAAATCACAGATAAAGAGAGAGGTGCCTTTTTGGTAGATCTGAAGTAATTCACACTAAGCACAATCCCCTGTGGTATCTGCGCTTATGATTAGCCCCAGTGTGCGTCTGTGATTTCAGGAAAAAATGTACCATGAATGCATGCTGCTCTCAGTGGCAGCAGGTGATTGTACAGCGTCTATGTGTTCTGTGAAACGTCAACGTATCTTAGGAGATTTAAATAGTTACAAAAATCAAAAAATTGATGGATGCATTTTGTATACAGTCAGTCTTTACTCTAATGCCCGCTCATATCCTCCATTGCAGTCAATCGCCAACAGAAGTCAATTTATGAAGATATTGTATGTTTAATTGTAAAACAATATCCCAGGCTTTGAACATCTCACTCTGTTCAATCCCTTTTTCAAAAATGGAAAAGGAGGGCAATACGAAAGGCAACGTTCTTGATTTAACGTTCAATATCATGTATGGTCACGAGCACCAACATTAGTTTCTTCCACAGAGATCCTAGGTTCTCCCAGGAATAGGGTGAGAATTGGTCACTCAGAAGGGGGTCAGAGTGGAGCTGCTGCTCCTCCACATCCACCAGGGAGACGTCCACCATTGGTGAGTTGTTCTGGGGACGTCCAACCAGCTGGAGGTCCACAGGAAAACATGGTAGGGAGGGACTATTGACCTTATTCCACCAACATTTTTCCCTTTTTCACAGCGATGCTCAACTCGACTCTATACAATTGGAATTGTTTATCATAGGCACATACTAAGGTGTTACGATGGCCCTGTCAAAGTATATGACTACATGTAACTAGGAATCTGTAACGAGATTTGAAAACTCTGACGTTACCAACTGTAATCGAACTATTCTCCAAAGAGGAATGGGGAAATGTTTCTGTCTGTAGATTTGTAAAGTTGGTGGAGACATGCAGCTGTAACAGCAGCAGAGGTGGTTCCACATTGATGAGGTTTTTATAGATAAAATATGTTTAAATCTGTATCTCATTCTACTTTAACCTCTGAATATTAACTTTGTGTTGATGTATCACATAAAGTCCAGTTAGGATGCATTGTTTGTGGCTGCAATGTAGCCAAATGTAAACACGTTTAAGGAGAATGAATAGTTTTGCTGTGTGTCTAGAGAGAAAGCAAAACCAAAAACAAAAAGGAGATGCAGTACAGCGCCGCTAATAACTTTGATACCCATGGTGTGACATTTTATACCAGACTGAGAGCAACTCCAAAATATTCTTTTCATTTTTTATTCATGACCTGCGGGACATCCTGAGTTGGCCTCTCACTGCTTAGCCCCAAGTCAGACTCGCTTCTGCTCATTTTTGCTCTCTGCAGCATTCTCCCCATTCTTGCGTTTCTTTTTTCAACCTTTAATCAAACTATGTGTGATATCTCGCTCAGCTCCTGCATTTGTGACTGATTACTTATTTGCATAAAGCATATAGAGCAGTGAGGGGGTGGTAGGATGGAGAGGCATTACTGAGAGCGTTAGCAAGTATGTGTTTTGATTATGATTAACCATAATTACGCTTTGAAGCAAGACGTGTCCATTTGAGAATTTAGCCTAATTATGCAAATACTGCCAAGATTAGTAAATGGACTGCTTTTCTTCCAAGAACAATTAGTTTGAGATTTATTTTTAAACTTTAACCTATTATGTCTCACTAATTAGCCCCCCAAAAAAGCCTCTACCTTAATGGTGTGAAAGTGAAATTAGTCAGGAGGTGGTAAAACATTATTTCCACACTGATTGCTTTGAAATGACTGTATGATTCGAGCATTTCAACCAATTTGTTTCAAATGTTACCACAATACAATTAATGTGAAGTAATTGTCTGAGTTTACAAAAAGCAAGACACTTGTAGGGGATGTGATGGTGTTTTAAGGTGTTGTTAGTTCAAGCCACAAGTTGAAAGGATTCAGAGACTGCACCAATGTCACGTCTAATCATGTCTGATAAAAAAAACTCGTATCCTGTGATGTACCTACGGAACGTCAAAAAAATAGTTATGCTAGAATTTATTTTCACATCTAATGGTCCAATTATTGGATTTTTGTTTTTGTTTTGTGATTAATACTTATGCTAAATATTGCAGAAACATATTAGTATGAGCATAAAAAATAATAAAAAAAACTGCCTCACTTACTTTTGTTTTGTAGAGATACTTAGCAGAGCCAAAGAATGTGACACCGATAATTTGGTGTTAAAAAAATGAAGGTGCATTTTTGTCCACTGTATAAATGGGTTGGATTTTTTTTCCTTCATCTGATAGTTTACTACTGTAACATACAATGTTTATTTTTTTCTTTAGGGATTTTATACATTTTAACCAAGGATCCAGAACACAGTGTCCCCCATATTTGCAAAACAGCTTAGAAAGAGGGTGTCTGTAAACAGTTTTCAAACATGCCTCAGGCACTCTAGTTTCACTGGACCATTCAAAACACATAAATATGTTTTGACCAAAACTACTCCATCACACTAAAAGCTGAACCTGTTAGAGTTTTAAGTCTCTAACTTAACCCCCCCCCCTGCCAAATTGCTTCATATTTAGTTCCATCCATCGTCCTATTACCTCAGACCAGCTTCAAATAAACTGGACTTCAGTTCCACCCTCATGTTTCTTTAAGAATTGAAGAGCAGCGTTAGCGTTTCATGTTACATGGCATTTCAGTTTTAGTCCCATCTTATCAGAGAGCCTTCCTCAACTTGTTTTGCTACCCTTTCATCATGTGTGGCAAACTACAAATAGGTTTTCTAATGATTTTTGTGAACACACGCCATCTGTATGCCACTTCTCTATAAAGGTCAGATTTGGGGAATGCACAGCAAGTAGTTGTGAGAGGTTTACAGTGTACTTCAGTCTGATCTGTGAAAGTCTGAGCTCTTGTGCTCCTCAACTTCTACCGATATTGTCATATATGATGCTGATGTTTCTAGAGAGAAAGCTACCTCATGTGAAAAGTCTTGGTCTAAGTGACATAGGAGGATGTCTCTTCCAGAAAGTTTTACTTATACTCCAACTCCTGCCCACCTCTGATGCTCCCCAGTGCAGCAGAGAACCTCTGCAGGTGGATGAACTCAGAGTTGTTGTGGGAAAAACTCTGACATGTTGAGAGTGGACAGGAGTGGAGAGAGGACCATCCTGGTGTGATGTTTCTGTCTTCCTAAGCACGACATCAAATCGGCAGCCGCCTCAAGAAACAAACGGAGGCATGTTTGACAGAGATTTAGCAACCCCAGACACTGACACCTACCCTGAGCTGTTTCTCACCTGTCAGAGGAGGCTGGATTGTAGCGAAGGTGCTGCAAAAATAAATATAGAGTGATGTTGGAAGTGGCGCTGCTGCCATCCAAGAAGTGACCGCACTGCAGTAGGATGGCAACCGAATCTACACCCGCTTGAGGTTTCTGAGCAAACGGGAGGTTTCATCTGTACTTCAAGGAGGGCAAAACCTAATCTTTCCAGTTTGATTTGTGATTTGGTGGAAGACTCCGTCGAAACAAGTTATTTTAAATACACCACACAAAAAGACATTACATTTTTATTCTCATTTTTTTTAAACATTAGGCCAAGCAAAACTCTTAAGTTCATTTAGAATTACCAAATGTATATGATTAATATTTGCTAAATGTCAGAAATATTACGAGATTATTTTTATATGTTCAGAATAATATTTTAATTACCTCCTTCCAGAGGTGGAGACTCGAGTCACATGACTTGGACTCGAGTCATTAAAATCAAGACTTGAGACTTGACTTGAAAAAAATGCTCAAAGACTCGGACTTGACTTTGACTTTCACACCATTGACTTGTGACTTGACTTGACCTGAAGCTGTTTACTTGATATTTTACTCAAAGTCTTAAAATTTAAAACACATTACTTACAAAGCGGCCGCATTAATTCATTTCACTCGTTCCGTATTGACATGCGCAGACCTTCCCTCTGTTTTTCCACACTCCGTATGTATGTGTGCGTAAGCTGCAGCACAACCAATCAAATTAACAGGATTTAAAAATAACAACGGAGGGGAGGGGGAAGGGGGGAAACGAGAGACGAAAAACCGCTCAAAGCAGAGCACATCAATCATGAAATATCCAACTAAAAACTGAGTAAAACATACAAAACCTGCAAGAAGAGGATCTCAGATGGAGATACAACTTCCAACTGTTCGCCATTTGAAGTTGCACAAAGAGGTAAGCGCTACTTTTCTTTTACTGCGAGACAACCGACTAGCTAACGTCGTGTTAGCAACTCTGGGTTACCTTGGTGATACCGCTTATCTTTCACCTCTATGCTGTTTAATCATGCTGTATAAATCCGGTGCTTCAAACATTCCCTTCCTGTTAGCTCAGGAAGCCGGTGGACAGTGAGCGGAGTCCGGATCAGAAAGCAGGTTCTGTACCTGAACTCAGGGAAGAGAGTTTCTTTATGTCCCATCATAATGATGAGCCGGGTCCAGTCCCATCACAGGATGGATGGTGTATTCATTAGGAACACTTCGGTTTCTTACTCCCCTTTCTCACCCTGCTCCCGTATTAGTATTTTCTCATAAATAACCCCTCCTCACCCCACGGCTCTGACGTCAGTTTTACTCCCCCCTCCTTTGACGTACACAAAAATTTGTTAGTGGAAAGTAACTAGTTACATTTACTTGTGTTTCTGTACTTAAGAACAATTTGTCTGTACTTTGTACTTTTTAGGTTGTTTACAAAACATACATTTTTACTTGAGTTTACACACACACAAAAAAAAAAAGAATTATGTGGAAAGCAGCACATGGATATTTCAGATGGGAAAGTAACATTTGGGCACAAACAGGTCATCCAAAAGCACAATCACTGTAAGCAGAGTAACATGTTGGTGCAAATGGTTGTTGAGTTTCCATCTCAGCTCTATAGACTAATTATGGACGCGTCGAATGTGGCAGCCTACATATCTGACTCGGTTCCACCAGCTCTGTCAGGAGGAATGGGTCAAAATTCCAGAAAAATATTGTGAGAAGTTTGCAGATTATCAAAAACATTTTACAGCTTAAAAGATAAATTGTCACGATGTGACTCTTTGCGGTAAAGCGCGGATCATGTTAAGCATTAAATGAAAAAAAAAAACAACAACAAAAAAACCTATAAGTACAAAAGATCACAGGAGCCAGGATGGAACGCATCAACCAGGAGAACACCGGGAAGCATGGCGTAGACAGAAGTAGACATGAGGATCTGATAACTAGTGGGAGATAGTGAGAGGCTTAAATACTGAAGAAGGTTGAGAACTGGACAAAGACCTGAAGCTGATGAGGCTTATTGATTGCAGGTGAGAGTGGCTGGAGCAGGAGCCAGGCTGAGGGGCAGGGCGAAGGTGACACAGTGATTTGCTGGGAGGATACACAAGGGAACACAAGAGTGAGAAAGGAAGTACATGGAAGATGGGAATAAGTAACACCAAAGAAGTATTAAAACTAAAGAAAAACATGATAAGCTAGAAAGGAAGGAAAACTATAAAAGGAGGCTGATCTAACAATAATAGGAACTAAGGAACACAGAACTAGAATAACTAGAAGGACTAAACAACTAAATAACCTTACTAGAATCACTACAAGGGATGGACATAACAGAATAACTAAACCTAGAGTAACAAAATAACTAAGAAACAAACAACTAGAAGAAGAACAATCTAACTAAAGTTTTCTCAAATAATAAAACTGGAATGACCCCGAAAGGTAAAACTAAAGTGAACTAGAGAAAAAGTGAAAAACAGAAACACACCAACAACAAAATCTCAACCCAAAACCCAGAGTCCTGACATAAATGTATTAAATACTAAAGAAATCCATGTAAGCTTCTACATTTGAAAAATAATAAAAGTTCTATGCCTTTCTATGCAGCATGCTGCATAATATCCGGTTTCAGCTGTAGTTTAAAAGCAGCATGGTCAAAAGGATTTGAATCCTTACCCGGAAGGAATCTGTTAATACGTATGATTAATGAATATAAAAACAGAGCAATAAAGTTCTGGACTGCACTTAACTGATTTCGTAACCTTAGTACTAGTGATCTTTTTTTTTCTCTACAGTTATTTATTCTAATAACATTTCAACAACCGATACATTACAGTGAGCCTCGGGCCATGCAGCTACATTTCATGGATGGATTGCTTCACAATGGAGAATATAAATTCAGAGGTTTGTAACAAAGCAGAGGCTTGGATTTGTGTAAATGTCAAGCCTTAGTTGTTGACAAATAATCAATAAAGCAAGTGTTTGAGGCATTTGGTCTTTTAAGGCCGGAGTTTATTTCAATAATGTTCAGACGGAGTTCCACAGCAGGAATGGATGACTACTAAGAGCCTGACGGTGAACTCACAAAACCTGCTCTCTTGATTTGTTGGGTCAGACGTGGAGCACCACGTATCAGTACTCGTACTCCCTGAATATCTTCGCTTTATCTCATTACAACCAAAAGGTTAATAGTTTTTATTGTGATTTAATGTGGTAGACCAACTCAAAATATTAAGTGGAGGGAGATGCATAAATAGCTTTCCTTTTTTTTTTTATCTCTCATTATTACAGTAATTCTTTCAATCCTAAAGGACCTAAAGGACCTTTTCCCTTAAGTTTCCATTGCCTTTCCAGGTTTTTGGAGATTTAGTGTCACACAGTAATAAACAAATAATATCTGTCCTTATTTTTGCATTTCTATGTTTACTTGTTACACCAGGCAAAGCTGGGCTCTTTAAAGATTAAAATAATTAGCTGTTTATAAATTATACAAACTGTCGCTTCAAACTTAGGCAAGTTTTTAAGTTCAGCAACTTTTATACACAGAGTGTATACAGACCAGCAGATGTCATCTTCAGAACTTCATAATAAATATCTGCTGAGATGCATAAATACACAACTGAACCAAGGTCCTTTTTGACAGGTGGATCCCAAAAGTCCCCTCTCACCTTGTTCTTCCTCTCTGTGTCCCTTTTGAGATGTACACACAGAGAAAGAATTATTTGTTTGTGCGTCACTGGGCCTTTAGCATTACAACACTGTGACTGCGTGTGAGGACAAACTGGCTTGCTTGGCTAGTTTTTACTTTTTACTTAACTGTCTGCTTTAAAAAGGATTTAGACTTTTTAAAGCAAGTGTAAATGGAGTCACTGTTTAAACTTGAATGTCAGCCTGGCTCTTTAAGACTCAGATACAGTTGTAGTAAACATGATTTTTAGACAATTGTGTTTAACTGGATGGCATATAGCTGAGCTCAAATTAGATCTGATTGCGGTGCAATGTGTTAATGCAGTGTGAATGAAACCCATTAAAATAACTAAACAGAAGTACAACTATTATTGTTTCATTGCCTAATTGTGTCTGTTTTTTTTGTTGATAAGACAGTCAAGAGGATAGAAAACTGCACACTGAAAATGAATTGCTAAAAAAAAAGCAAAATAAAGGATCAAAGTGTTTTATTTGATTGAATAATATAAATTTGTGTTGATGTGTTTGCCTTTCTCTTAAATGTTGCAGGTCCAACATTTTTATTATGTCTTTTTATTTAAAAAAAATGGTATTTACACTACGCTACGGTAAGAAACAAGCAAAGAAAATGAAACAAAAATGGAAAGGTTGGATCTATTCCTCCTCTTTACAGTACTGTAAATAGCTTCTTGTGTTTGTTTCTGTCCTAAGTTGAAAGTTTTATATCATTCTATGTATTCAGACTTTAATGTAATGTAAATATCTGTTAGTGTTTGTCTTTGTTTTAAATGTTACAGGTATTTTGCATTTTTGTTATTTTTTTATTTTTAAAAATTGCTAAAAAAAACAAACAAAAAACAAACAAACATATTTTTTTTTGTTTATTTTCTTTTGTGCATTTCTACATCATTTCAACCACCTCTGGTTTTAGGTGGCAATGTTACCAGATTTGTATTGTAGACAATGTCCGATTCACAACCCTCCACCTCGTGAGTTCAAGTGTCACATGCGTGGAATGGAGTACGACTCTCGGTTCAAGGTAACCTCATAGATCCTTGAGGGCTTTAAAATGCCAGCACGTCTTCTGAGGTTTCAGTAGAAAAACATGTCGTTCTGTAACCTCTACGCTGTTGTTTGCTCCTCAGTACATTTCGGAGTGTGTGCCCTTAAAGCTTCTATCAGGTGGTGTGACAGTTGGTGAGGCTGACAGTAACTGGAACCTTTGTGATAACAATGTCTGCACTGAGCTACCTTCTGTCTTACCTCTAACCCCCTGACACATCTACAGGAGGGTATTCACTTGGTTATCCCATCTGTGACTATAGACGCAAATGTGCATGATGAATCCTTGACAGTTCCCTCGTACATTAATACCTGTATGGCATTATACATCGACTTTACTGAAATAAATGTTTATATTTGTTACATTATTGTCGTACTGTACAAAAAAACGGCAGGTTTTAATTGTGTAAATGCATCTTCTTACACACATACACGTGCAAACGTTATGTGAATCATGACTCCTTACTCAAACTCTTAACTAGAGATATGCAATGCTGGGAAAAAAAAATTGAATGTTAGTTCCATATGAAGATATGGAACTGTCTTGATAATTGTCACATTATTCTAAAACTGCATTTGCGTGTAAGGTCCCACCCCCATTTCCGTGATGGAGGGCATAAAGATGCTGGCTGACGATGACCACCATTGTCAATGTAACACGGCATAATCTTACATGTACGCCATACAAGAAAAGAGACACAGAAAGACGAGATAACAAACATGATGGAAAATTAAGAAAAAAAATAATATTTAGCATGGGAGAGGGAATTTATGATGTCGAATTCTGTTTCGGTTCAGTTACAAAACAATATAAAACGGCCCACCACACATCAACTCTTGACAGAGCATTGGAGCAGGTGTTTAAATGAACTAATCAACCACCGCTGTTTTGGATTAGCTAATAGCAGAGGTAGCTAATCTTCCGCAGCTATACCTTATTAATAATAGTATAATAAACATCAGGCCTAAAAATCTGAAACTGTTAACAGACTGGAAGTTCTGTTCTTTGTGTGGGAAATGTTTGAGTGTTTTTTTTGGTGTTGAGTCGTCCTGACATACAGTGGACTGTTGTCAGTTACTACGGCAACGAGTCTGCGTGTAGCAGCTGTCAGAGCGAGGGAAAAAAAGTGGTTGTGAGTTCTTCAACGGTTTTTCTGCGTTATTGTCCCTTTTTCCGTGTTGAAATGTCTGTATCTCCAGGTTTCATTTAGTTGATGGAATTCTTCTGCCGAGGCAGGGAGGTTATGGATTATGTGAATAAATGGCATTGATAATAAAACTCTTGGTTTTAGTCATTCAATGGCATTGATAAGCTGTGGTTGAAGTCAACACGGAAACAGACAATCACACGTGCTTACCTGGCTGTTTAAAGTGCCCAATTGATCTGAAATGATCGTTTTTGGTTTTTGAAGGCATAATACCCAGAGAGAACAGACAGACAAGTCGACCATGAAAAGTGTATGAAAAGAGACTCGTTGGTCAGTAATACCCAGGAGTTGTTCGCTTCAAGGCAGAAGCTGTGTTACTGTGAAACTCTTAACTCTGGATTGAATTCCTCTAATCAATTACTCTATTAGTATGAATTTAAACCGCAAAACTACGCATTGATAGTAAACTAACATAGAACTTAGGTATTACCTTATCATATTATTACAAAGATGCCATTTGAGTCAATAAAGGACACACGAGTCCATAAGAAAATAAAACTCCAGAATTACCCTTCTACTTGTTTGGTACGGTAGCTTGTTCTGTTTTCTAACTAATTCAGCCAGTAGTTTTCTGACCACTTGGGGGCAATAGTGGAAGACATAAATTTCATTCTTAGGTGGTCAAATAAAATCAGAAGATTGAAAAGTAAATAAATAATAAAAAGGAAATATATCCTCAGAGGCAAAAGAAGAGTGCTCCATCCTAATAGAGCGGAACATTGTGAAGAGCATATCATTGATCCCAATATCGAAGCACTTATTGAACTGGCAGTACATCAAAAGTATAATGCTTTCTTCAAAAACATGGAGGATCTTGATGTTCCACAAGATTCCCTTCATTTCTCAAAATAAACCTGAATAGCACACATTTATTTGCGCTGCACCAGCATGGGAAGATGGCAAAGTGTGAGAGCAGCTTTACTGTGTTGCTATGGGGACTGTAGCTTCGATTTCCACAATTTCAGAACGTCCTCGTAAGTTGCTGTCCTGTCATGACCCCTTCAAGATATAAACACACGCAAACACAACCAAGAGCATCAGCAATAAATTAATATTTGCCGATTGTTTAGAATGCAGAACATCTCCATACGAGTCAGGCCCAGCCAGATGCTCATGAATACAGTTGTATCTTGGAGATCTGGGTGGGTTACGTCTGCTGAAGTTTTGGAAAGCTCAAGGTCACTTGCTGTTTATTTGTTCTTGGCAGCATACTTTTTTTTTTACTCCAAGTATGGCTGACCCTTTTGTTCAAATGCTTCTGTGCTGACATGTACTGCGCATTATTAATTATATTCATTCGACTCATCTTTTTCTGTCTCGAAAAGGGTGTTCCTTGTCATTTTAATATGTATCCTCCTGGAATTATTTAGACAGCAGTGGTTTAAAAAAAGAAAAAAAGCATCACACAACTTCCTAAACAACCAAGGAGATTATTAAAAATCCACACTTTTTCAGTGAAAGAAAATAGAACTCAAAGCACATCAAACTCGAAGTACCGTAGTCGCTTTTGTTGAAGAAGAATGGGTTTATTTTTAGCAGTGAAACCACCTGAGAACAGAAAGAAAATAGCTACCTTTGTAGATATACTGCAATTAGCACTGAACCCTTTTTTTTAAAGACAATTAGTTGATGTCTGCTTTCTCTTGCTCTGTCCGCTCCATTTTTCCTCCATCCCAGCAGGTGAAAATCTCTTTGTGAAATAGATGAAGAAAGGAACCAAAAATAACACATCTTCTTGTGATCATTAAAATGAGAAAGTGGAGGAACAGCTGCTTACAAGAAAATAAACACATTAACACAATGCTCCACAGAGCGCAATCACAGATGCTTGACAAGGCAGCTGCCTGGTTTTAATTACAGTAATGCTTATGTTGTACTGTGTTTCTTTTTTTAAATCCAACTTGTCTCCTCTGTATTGGGGTATTTCTAGCACATTGGTCTTTTTTCTCTCAGTTTTGCATAACTGGATAACTCAGATTAAGACTCATATATAGTTTGAGTGTTTTTTGTTTTTTTTGTCATTTTATGAAGAGCCGTTTAGGACAAAATCTATGTTTTGTCTCTCACACACTACGAAAATGTCACATGCACAAAATTTCTCTCACATGCATACACAAATTCCCAAAATTGCACGTTCACACCACTAACGTCGCACACACACAAATTTTATCTTTCTCGCACACATATACTGTACTCACATGTCACACACACAAAATACTAAAATTGCGCACATACCCTACTAAAATATCACACACACAAAATACTAAAATTGCGCACATACCCTACTAAAATATCACACACGCAAAAAATTTTTTGCACATATAAACTAATAACTCGTTTTGATGACTCGTTTTTTGTATGTGATATATATTTTGTATGTGTGAGGGACACAAACTGTATGTGTGAGAGGGACTATATTTTTTGTATATGTGAGACATTTTTTGTATGTGTAAGAGGTGTCACGGAAGAGGTGGGGCATAAATTGGAGATCAGATCGCGCATGCGTTATACCACGTTGAAGTTAGCTTCAAGCAACTTCAAGCCATTCTCTACCGCGCCCTCCTCAAGCGCTTGGAGGTTCACCTAAGGCTTATTCCAGTTCTAAGGCCGCTTACTCCGGCTCTAAGGCTGGCCGAAATTAGCGTTCATAAATTGTATTAACCTTGAGCTAAACA
>NW_015114637.1:134919-136997 GCF_001443285.1 Poecilia latipinna
AAATTGGCCTCTGTCTCTTTAAATCTTGCCACAATACAGTAATAGTAACTGCATTTTTTAGGTGAAGTAAAAAATGTTATAAATACAAAAAAGAAATGTAAAAACCATTTTAGAAAAAAATACTTGAAACTGTCATTGAAACGAATTATATAATCTGCTGTCAGAAAATCTGTGCCTGACCAAGACAGATTTACACAAAAATGTGTTGAATATTTAACACATACAGTGTGTTATAGTGTTATGTACATTTTAACACGTTGTGTGTTAAAATGAACACAAAATGTGCATTAAAGGTAATACATTTTTGTGTTATTTTTGTAACATGTCTTTTTAAAGAGAGTTGGTCCTCGCACCCTGCTGTGCCAGTCCATTATCCTCAAGAGCCGCTGACTCCCAAGTGTGGATGTCAGCCTTGGTGATATATTACCAGCTGAACTGTCTCCAATGGCCATCAGCTAAGCTGAGCTGCCATTCAGCTGTAAAGTTTGTTTTCATTCAAACTTAAGCAGTTTTCTAGTTTGTTCTGTTGAGACAGTGACATCAGTTTGTGACATCATGCAAATTGATGTCACAAAGAGTGATGCATTGATGTCATAAGGCTGCAGTCTTGAATTCTACGCAGAGCAAGCAGAAGCATTATCCTCACAAGTGATTGCGTGCAAAACCTTTTTAAGATAAGAAGGCAAGTCCTAACAAATTAAGGAAAACATTAAACCGTGTTTGAATTTCTCTACACAAAAAAATAAAAAATGAGTCAGCACCTTAAGGCGTCGTTTTCTGACTCAGAAAATGAGAAAATACAAGGGACCATAGCTAGACAGGCACAGAAGCTCTATGGGATCTTGAAAAATGTCAGCATGTTGTCAAGTAACAGACAGACTCCAACTAAAGCAAATGAGGAGAAGATCCAAATTAGGAATATAGAGCTGCTGGCACTAGAAAAAGACAAGCTGCTTCTGGAGAAAAATAAGGAATTAAAAAAAATGTTCAACATTATCAGAAATTTAATGGAGAGTAACACCACACTGGAGAAGGAAAATACTGCTCTGGAGCAGAAAAGCACCATCTTGGAGCAGAAAATCACCACCCTGGAGCAAAACAACACCACACTGAAGAAGGAAAAGACCGCTCTGGAGCAAAAAACCACCATCTTGGAGCAGATAAACACTGCCCTGGAGCAGAAAAATACTGTCATGGAGCAAATGAACATCACCTTGGAGCAGGAAAACACCAACCTGGGGCAGAAAGGCACTGTCTTGGAGGATATAAACACTGCCCTGAGGCAGAAAAACACCACCTTGGAGCAGGAAAAAAGCTCCCTGAAGCAAAAAACAACCACCTTGGAGCAGGAAAACACTGCCCTGGGGCAGAAAATCACCACCCTGGAGCAGGACAACACCACCCTAGAGAAGGAAAAGACCGCTCTGGAGCAGAAAAGCACTGCCTTGGAGCAGAAAATCACCACCCTGGAGCAGAACACCACCACACTAGAGAAGGAAAAGACCGCTCTGGAGCGGAAAAGCACCATCTTGGGGAAGAAAAGAGCCATCTTGGAGCAAATAAACACTGCTCTGGAGCAGAAAAACACTGCCCTGGAGCAGGAAAACACCGCCATGAAGGTAAAAAGCATCACTCTGGAGCAGAAAAGCACTGCCTTGAAGCAAATGAACATTTCCTTGGAGCATGAAAATACCACCCTGGAGCAGAAAGGCACTGTCTTGGAGCATTTAAACACTGCCCTGGGTCAGAAAAACACCAGCCTGAAGAAGGAAAAAAATACACTGAAGCAGGAAAACACTGCCCTGAGGCAGAAAANATTTCTCCAGTTTCTCCTTTTTCCTGATGTTGTGGTCACTTGGTATTGCTACATCCACCACAACGACTTTCCTCTGTTCTTTATCCACCACCACAATGTCCGGTTGCTTTCCCATTACCATTTTGTCTGTCTGGATCTGGAAGTCCCACAGGATCTTAGCTCGGTCATTCTCCACCACCTTTGGGGGTGTTCCCCACTTTGACCTCGGGGCTTCCAGTCCATATTCTGCACAGATGTTCCTGTACACTATGCCCACCACTTG
>NW_015114638.1:0-25998 GCF_001443285.1 Poecilia latipinna
ACACACACACACACACACACACACACAGAAACAAAAAAAAAAGATTTTAAATGACAAATTAATTTATTAAGTAAAAATAATCAAATCAAAAATGGTCCAATTGTGGAAAAGTAAATCTAAAACCTAATAACTGGTTATATAACCCTTGACCTGAAAAACTGCCTTCAAGAATTTCTGATCACTAGCACGAGCCTTTTAGGTTACAGTGGAAGAATATTTGGCTTATCGATCTTTGAAAATGTGTTTTAATTGAGGAGAGTTTTGAAAAATGGGTGGCTTTAATTCTGGACTTTGACTAGGCCAATCCCAAGGGTTAATTTTGTTTTGTTGCTGTTGCCATATAGAGGCAGATATAGTGGTGTCCTTAGTCATTTATCAATCTTATTTGTGCTCTTCGAGTGATCTTGGTGGGCTGCCCACTCCTCAGAAGATTTTTCCCCTTTATTTCTGGATAAAGACCCTCCCTTTGACACCCTTTCTGGATTGATAGAATCAGTGGCTTTATTTTCTCCTGTATGTTTGTTTTTGAAGTGAGTTTTTTTAGATCTTGCTCACTACTTATCAAGATGTAAAAAATACAAGGTTGTAGTTAAGAGGTTTTCTGATTCTACAAGTTTGATAGTAATCAGGCCTAAAAGCGCCTGGTGAAGTTGAACTAGGATCTCAAAAACTCCAGTTAATCACAGCTGACTTATATTTAAGAATGGGTGGCGGGTGTTACATAGAACCAAGTTGCTTGCAATGATTTTGTCTTTGCATAAATTCAATTTTTACTTAAGTAGTCTTTAATATTCACTCAATCATCTTTGTCCAGTATCAATTTCTTTATCTGAGTGTGATTAAAATAGAAAAAAAAAATGGAAGAAGTGTTTGAGAAAAAAAAAAAAAAAACTAATACTTTGGGGTTCTTGCTAAATTTTGACAAAGAATTAAATAATCGTTATTGTTATATTTCTGTGTGCATTTAAAAATTTAAATTTTGATCTGTGTACAGGCAAGCCAAAGCTAAAATCCAGTCCATTGGAGAGACCGTGCTTGGCTTCGCTAGCGCTTATTATGAAGACCACATCCAACCAGTGGCTGGAGGCTATGTTGAGTGGGCCTCTAAAATAAGAAGTTCGTTGTGGGAGAGGTTTCAGAAAGCCGCTGATAACGACATACCACCTACTCATCAAGCACCTGAAAATTAGAAAAACAAATTGCCTTATTATCAGTTTTTACTTTCACTTCTTTACTTTCAATTTCCTGCTGTTTTCCCAACTTTTGATGACTGTAAAGACTGATGGCATAATCAAATAAAACTTAATTAAAACAACTTTGCCTCTTAAGTGAACTCTATTGTGGGAGATTGGAGAAAGTGGTGAATTTAAACAACTTCATGGGATTTTATTTGACCTAAATGATACATAATTGTGAAGCAGAAGGAAATGATACACAAGTTTAACAAAATAAAAAATAAAAAAATCAAGCAGTACAATTTCATTAATTTTTCTTCTACTCCAAAATAAAAGCAAGTGCAGACTGCAAAAAGAAGTCCACTTCTGTGTAATTTCATTTCAGCATAAATGACTTGGACTCAAAATATGTCAATGCAACAACATGATGATGTCTAAAGAAGAGTCACAGACTTCAAAAGCATAACTGATGGAGAGAAGTGAAACTTTGAGTTACTGAATCTCAGCCAGGGAAGTAACTTAGAGAGTTCCTGTAACACAGAAAGTGACAAAACCCCTACTTTTGGTTGCTTCAAGATTCCACTGAAATTTAAAAAAAAACAAAAAAAAACTTACCTACTGCAAGATATTGACTGCACACAGCTGCTCTATTAAACTGTTTTGATATCAAAACATCAAAACGGTTTAAGGAATCCATTTATTTGCTAATAGATGATGAGTGACTGAGTCTTACTCAGACAGTCATGCAAATGCTAGAAAGAATGCACAAAGAGGTAAAAGGTAAAAAAAATAAATAAATAAAAGTAATTACAGACACATCACCTTCCAAGGTGTTTGTTTTAAATTTACAGGCTCAAAGGTGAAGTCTTGGGGTTTAACACAATTTGTCCAGACAGGTCAGGAATGACAGACCACTTTTACTACCGAACTGACAGACTTGCTGACTGGAAAATGCTGATCTAATCAGCATTATCTTCTTTCACCGAAGGTAATGGGCCAATTTAAAGATTTCTTCTTGTTTTTTTCCCACCAAGCACCATCTTTTTTTTTTCTAAAGAAACAATTTCTTCAGTATCAGGAGCGCCCCCTTTGCATTTTACCATCTGAATGCAGATAAACGTACATCTCAGAAACATTGCACAACCACAATTCCACATGCGCCCCGGACGGCCATGTACACTGGACTTTGTAGGTGGATGCCTTTGAGTGTGTGTGTGTGTGTGTGTGTGTGTGTGTGTATGTGTGTGTGTGTGTGTGTGTGTTTGCATGAGCGGATACAAGCGTGTGTGTAATATCACCAGATGACGTTTGTTTGCAGTCCCCCCTATATCATCTCGTCCAGATGTGAGCTGTGGTTTACAGGCAACTCGCCTCCAGAGAAGACTGTCACGTCTTGGATCTGTACATCCAGCAACCACAGTAGGTGCTCAGCTCTTGTTAACGAGCATAACTCTCATTTCTTTGAAGCATATTTCACTTTTGCCCAAAAGAAGTGAGCAAAACTTTTCAGAAAAAAATATATATTTGTATCATTTTATTTGTTTAAAGGTTTGCATGTATTTTTTTTTTTTTTTTTTGTCTCTTTCTTGTTTCAGAGATGAACACAAAATTGGTCCTCGCACTTGTCTTCGCTCTTCAGGGTAAGGCAACATGCAAACTCCATCTGAATAATTATGCATGAAGTAGATGAAAAGTAAAACTACAGACGTTCCCTGATATTGCCGTAGCATACTGAAAACGTTGCTTTGCAAGATTTATACACAGAAACATTGAAACGTTTCTTTGAACAATTTGGGATTTACGTCTTTTATTCGTTGTCAAATAATAGTTCAACTCTTTTTGCTTTATTTTAGTCTCCATGAGCCTGAGTCAGGTTCCTCCACCAAGCCAGGAACTTGTCGACAAGTATGAGAGCCTGAAAGCTACTTTCTACAGGAGACTGGTCAATGCTTATGGCAAGCTGCAGGGTACCGTTGGACAGACCGAGCAAGCACAGACCACCAGGGAGTTCATCGAGTCTCTGAGAGACAAACCTGAACTGCAAGCAGTTGCCAAAGTTGCAAGGTCAGTGGTCTCTAAGAGTTTCAATTTGAAGCACGTCTTGATGTCTAGTTTTTTTTTTTTGTTTGTTTGTTTGTGCTTAGTTCAACCATTATTTCTTGATAAACATCAGAAGCATCTGTTAATTTTTTGCTGACAACAGCACACAGAGGTTTTTCTAGGCGACACGTTTCAACAAGTACACTTTTTTAAAATTATTATTATTCCTGCAGTGGTCTGGGCGCAGAAGCAGCTCCAGTGGTGGACAGAGCTCGTGCATCTCTGCTCGGTTTGTACGAACAATACCTGCGCCCCCATGTCGGAAACGGCTTGAGCGAAGCCATCGACCAGATCAAGGTCTACCTGGATCAATACATGCCCGCTGAGTAATACAATAACAATAACAATAATTCAAAAAGAACCAGCTAAAGCGGAAGTGCATGTCAGATGCCTGTAATAGATGATAGCTGATAGAATTACACCGGTTTAGCCTGAGAGGAGCAATACTCAATGCAAACACGATTATTTTGCCTGTTTCTAAATCAATGTCTTTGCCAGATCATGCAGAGTTACAAGCATGGCAAACATGTCACCATGTGAGCAAGTTCTGCATGTGCAGTGTTATATGTTTGATACACTAACAGTGTCTGTGTGACTGTGTACGTATGCGTGTGCGTGTTCAATAAAACATACTGAAAACTACGAAAGGTGTCCAGAAATCCCTTCATTAAAGAATCACTTCCACAGAAACAATGATGCAGATTTATTTTGTTACATTCATTTGGTTACCACCTAAAGGTCATTCATGTTGCATTATGGGAACATTTATCAGTCCTCACTTGAGTTTAGCCAATTAATTAATATTTCACAAAAATGAGTATCTTTTCCTGCATTTTGAATGTAAACATGATGCACTAATTGTTAGCTGGACGACACTCCAGGAAGTAAATGCGCATGTTTATTTTGCACACAGAACATTTTGTGTTTTTCTCTCAAAACAAAACAAAAACTTCTGAGCCTCCAATTTATAAGATCACATAAATATTACAAATGGCTGCTTAAAAGCTGCATGTGCTGATCCAGCACTTCAAATATCTTTTTGCATCTAGTGATGCATCATTACAACATGGTGCTAGTTTTATGATAGCATATTGTGCAACAGCCTGGGGAGGGTTTGTGGCTTTTTACCTAATTTAGGACAAACAGCAGATGAGCACAGCTTTTGCACTGAAATGAAAGAAACAAACAAAAAGTTCCTATTTTCCAATTACACAACACACTTCACGTAAAAACGCTAACAGCAGACAGGACCGGACACGATGCAGGCTTATAGTGACAGCACAAGTATGCAGCTTTAGTGTTTCTCCTCAGCAGGACTGGATCGTACCCAGAGCTTCGCTGACATTTTGAACCCTGCAGCTGGACACAAACTGCCCTGAGCGACACGACATGTGAGTCTGAATCACATGATCAGGCTGCGTTGTTTGCTCAGACTTCGACCAACATGTAGATGTTACAGAGAGAAGGACTCAACTGTTAACTTCAGCTTGTAGAAAACTTTACAAAATCATTATGAGCTTCTTAACAATTAGTCACAATTTCACCTTAAACTTAGTAAAACTGTATTCATAGTGAAAGCACGCATTTCTTTGTTGAAAATGCTCTTTATCTTAAGCTCAACCCACTTCTAAAGTATTGCGTTTATATATTTTTGATGGATTAAAACATCCATGATTGTGGAAAGAAGATTATACATGTTTTCATTTTCTTTTTTTTTAATTCAAAAAATTATTTTAAGCACATCTTTTACTTTTTAACCCCCTAAATGATATCCTGCACAAGCAACTGCCATCAGAAGTCACATAATTAGTATAAAGGTAACATGATACAACCACAGTGGTGACAGACTGGCTAGATTATTGAAGGAAAGCTAGAAGAACTTCCAACATAATTTTCTGCCATGTAGGGGACATTGCCTGTGGTAGAAGGTGTTTGGGTGAGTAATGTAACATACCGTGAACACACCATGTTTATTATTAAACCATGGTTGTCACCGTATTATACTGTGGGGAAGTGTTAAACCAGGGGTCTGAATATATACGTGATGACTGTATGGGGGGCACTTTCAAAATTAAAATATAAAAAGTTGTTGTGATCTATCTAAATTCCAAGAAAATACACCAGATTTCGGCTCTTGAGGTGGAAAATCAATCAGTCACAGTGGAGGCTGAGACGCCTGTGAGAGGGATATGAGTACTTTTCAAAGTGCCAGTTTAAGGAGACAGAAATGTATAAAATATCAGCTGTGACCCAATGTTTTAGATACAGCCAGACCTGACAGGAATATCATTCAGCAGATAAGGCATTCACAGACAGGCATATACAGAGCATGATTCTCTTCAGAACATTGTTTTTTTTATTGATAATGAAGTGCGTCAATGGAGTATCTCTTCGAGACAAGGACCAATTATGTCATATTAACTAGATTGTGTCCAACGCAGCAGTGACGTATGTATTAGGGACAGGAAAACAACTGTATCTGACCCACCACTGTAATCTTGTTGACACGTCATTGTACTGTATAAAACTGAGTTTGAGTTTCATTGCATTGCCTTTTCCTGCCTGGGACTGGTCCTTGTTTTGAGCTTGTGTTCGCTGCCTTTATCTCTTGAAATTAACTGAGTGGAGAAGAACTCAGCTGACTCATATCTCCCTTAATTAAGCAAATGTTACTTCTATGCATGCAGCTGTGGCCGTGGCAGACAAACCTTAGTATTTTATGTTTTGAAACATTTTAGTTAGATATTTCTATGATATAATACATTTCAATAGAAAAAAAAAACATTTCAAAGTGTTTTACTGAGAAACAAATTATACATTAATGTTTTACATTAACTTGACGTGAGAAGGGATGAGAATCGAAAACCAGGTATCAGTCGAGAGAAGGTGATTCTGATGTTGGTTGCAGTGACGTCACATATTGTACATTTTGATTTAGATCATGTTCAAAATTGCGGCACAGTAGAAGCGCTCCAAAGTATAATTACGTTTTACAAAAAGAGGATACCGGGGCCGGCTGCAGCATGTGCAGTTTTAAACACAATGAAAGCATGAAATACTTCCAACATCCTCCAACAGTTGAACACACAGTATGCAATTGATTTGTACGAAAGTAAAGTGTTTGACATGTTGCTTAGCGACGGCAGTGACTCTCGATGAGGGGAGCTTCCAGCACAACATCTCCTCCTATGCGTATCCCTGGCAACGTTTAGCTCATCCACATCCTGATTATAGTATTGACATCAGCATCAGACTGTATGAATAATCTCCAAATAACAAACTGCTTTTTATTTCCAAAATACAATTTTTTTATCTGACAAACGGGCCTCATGCGAATGAATATTCTTATTTATTAAATATGACAGAATTTTTATGGCCATGCAGCAAAAACTGAAATGTTTTAATACCTGAGCCACCGATGGTATAATATTGCAAACTTCAATGTTAGGATTTTATTTGATAAGCCAGCTCAAAGTAGCACATAATTCTGAAATGAAAGGAACTAGAAATAGGTTTCAATTGTTATTTTCTTTAGCAAAAAAATAAAAAATGAAAAATGTAGGTATCACAAGTTAAAATTTCATTCATTTGTGGCTTTTCCATACCAGCTGTACACATCCACAAATTCTTCTTTGCAAAACAGTCAAAAACTGTATGTGTGGTGTGGAGCTTTGCCATAATTTTCAACGTGTTTGCCTGCAAAACAACCTGTTTGGTTTGCAGTATTGACCCAGCCTGATCATTTTTTCCATCAATTCTGACTCAGCTTCTAAACTACTAAAATCGTATTTTGTAAGAATGTTGAATCCTTTATTCCTCTTCTTACAAATCCTTAAAAAACGGTTATTAAGGTCTTGTACTAAAAAGTAAAAATAGATTTATTTACATTTGTTGTCTTATCACACACGTTGCTGGGTAGTTTGATGGTATTTCTGATATTTATTTTTTCCAGACATGGTTGTTGTTCTGCAAATTCCATGAACTGAGATTAAAAAAAGATTGTGCTAAGAATTTAGCAATAGCTAGTATTAGTACATATTAACCAGATTCAAAATATTTATGGTCAATATATGAACACATGTTAAAGGTCGGCAGAGGAAAAAAACAATCAAAAGTAAACAATGACAATGAATGTGTTTTCCGTAATAAAATGTTCTCACATTTATTTAAAATCACTGTTTATTTAAAATACAAGGAATTTGTAAAATGTGAATAAAAATAATAAACTGGGAATATAATGTATTTACTTCTCTGACATTTTGATTTTTGAGTAAAGACTGACAAGATAGTTTAAGGTCCTTTGAATGGCACTCAAATGTCAGATTTATGTATATAAAAAAGAAAAGTCAAATGTCAACATAAAAAAAGTACTATACAGAGTCTTGAACTTTTTTGTGATAAACACCAAACATTTGTTCAATAAGCGGGTTTATTCGCTCTTTTTTCTCCCCGAGACTTTTGGGAGAGTATTTTCTACACTGCTGATACAAACCTGTAACGTTTTGAAGATGAGCATCATATTAAATCAGGCATTAAAACTAACAGAGCATTTTAGAAAAAAAAAACTAACTACATCTTAATATCAGTCAATCATGATGGCAGCAGGGGAACAGGTTCTGCTTTGTCTCTGCTATAACTGATGGAAACATGAATCCTCTCAAGGATCTTTTCTCTGCACTAGTTCATGCACACTTTTGTCCCCTGCAGGAAAATGATCAGAAACACATTAAGGTGGCCTCGTCAAAAGGTTTTTTTTTTTTCTAGTGTGAGTTGTGGGGACTAACAACCTGACTCAGGACTGATGACGTGTTAAACACACTGTCGACTTAGGACCAGTTTAATAGTACATAGGACTGAACACATCATTCCTGTTATGCAAGTAACAATGAACCTTCCTGTGGACGTGTGAGCGGCAGAAGTTCCTGACCTAATCAATAAGAAGGATTATTGACTGAGGCTGATTTCAGTTTGAGTTTACACGAACAGATTCAGGAGAAAACAAACATCCTCGCAGCTACTCATTATGTCCACCTGACTGAAATTGTCTAGTCGAGGCGTTTACAGTCAGTCTTTTACATACATGTAATCGCAATCTCCTCTTACATGAAGACGCAATGACACACTTCACCAGGACAACGCATATCAGAAAACAGTTCTGGGTTATCTCCCCGGTGGAGTGCACTTTGGCTCTGAGAGCAACAAGTCAACACATTTACACTCCTATATAAACAGCTCAGGCCAGCGCTGCCTCCGACTTTGTTTTCTTTTTCTCATTTCTGCACAGGAAAACAGTGAGTACTGAACATTTTGCCACATTTCTGAAAAAAGAAAATGACATTGTGGTAGACCAGTTAGCATGCATTTATTTGAGTTTGGCTTGTTTTTTCAGAATATTCAAATAGGAACCTATTTTATTTCTTAGTTAAGAGATGGAAAACAACCAACATGTACTGTTTCTGTTTTATTGAAGCATCAGAAGCATGAGTGGGGAAATCTTTGATAATGTCTCACCCTAGTGGATAAAGAGGTGTACGGTTTCAGCTTGTCTTTGCTGTCTCTCTGTCCACAGATCCAAAGCATCATGAATAAACTGCTGGTCGTTACTGTGCTGGTTGCACTTCTTGCTGTCAGTAAGTGTATTTTTACCCATATTAAAACACTTTCTGAAAATGATTTCAGTAGGCCAAAGAAGACAGAGTATATTAATCCACTGATAAAGTTGGAAAACTAAGTCGAGTTTCTGTTTCCGTGTTTTGCTTTGAACTTTGTTTGTGTAAATGTAACAAAGGACAAGTAAGAAACTACAAGGTTGATCATTTACATTAAAATATTCCCATTTTTATTGGCATTAAAGTAAATGTAAGTTAAAAAATATTAAAAAAATAGTTGAGCGACAAATTTAAGTTTGGCAAAAAGAAAAAGGAATATTGTGTTTATGTTTTTTTAGCATATTTTCTTGTATTGTTTTCCATTCTCATTGCATTTTTGCAGTGTCACTCAGCCAAAATAAACCTGGTTAAAAAGCATAATGTGGCTTTGAAAATTATTGTAATTTTTTCCACATTTTGTCATGTAACAATCATCGACTGAAAAGGGTTGAATGCAAATGTATATTTTCAGCAATTGTGTTCTATCTTGTGTTGGTCTATCCCATACAATTCTGACAAAATACACAAACGTATGTAATTGTAATGTGACAATACAATGTGACTAGGACTAGGAATACTTCAGCAAAGCTAATGAAATTGTTTTGCAAGTCAAAACCACTGTGGACCACTTGCCTTGCAGACACGGATAGCTTTCGTTTGAGAAGGCAAGTGGCAGAGGAGGAAGAGGGAACGCTGACCAAGATCTCAGGCGCTGTCAAGTCCTACTACAACAGCGCCGTGGACACCGTCAACGGATACGTGGACAGCATCAAAGGCCTGAAACTCGAGGAGAAAGCAAAGTAAGAGTGTGTCAGTAGCTTCATCGATAAAGCCTGATCAGAGGTCAGAATTCAAAAACCAAACTGCTCCTTTTCCATTTGTTTTGTCTTTAGGAATCTTTACACCGAAACCAGTACAGTTGTGAGCACCTACGCCGGCATATTCCAAGACCAGCTTTACCACTTTTTCCACCACTAGGAGAAGAAAGTACAAAACAAATAAATAAATAAACTCTTTCAAGAGCATAGCACTGCTCATCCTGCACATGAAAGTGTCTCCATACCATTTGACACCTTAACGTTTGGTACTCATCACCAAACGGAGCCTCACAACTGAAATAGTGGACAATGTGCTTTGTATAGTGCTTTTTTAAACCACTGAACTCATATTGGAGACATCCTGACTACACAACCTGCCTAGAGGAAATGGATGGCCAAATGTGGTGAGCACACGGGGCACTCAATGTCCTGCAGATAATCTCACGTCCACTTAGATGTATTGAATTCCCTCATAATTTACTTAAATCGGCCATCCCACCCCTCGATGAGTGAAATGTTTGTGTCATATCTTGAAATAAAGTATTTATACAAAAAAGACATTTGCAGTTTATTTACATGAACAGACTGTCATGTTTTTACACTCTGTACGCCTCCTTCTCTCCTTTTCTCTCACAAAGTCCCACGTCTCTGTGTTGATTAATTTGCAGTCACAAACATGTCTTTTTCTGGGCTCAGGCAGAATCAGAGCACAAGTTTCTGCTCCAATTAATAATGAATGAAAAGATAAGTCAAATACGAATGCAGTGCAACTAACACAGATGACTCAACAACAGACTGCGAAGGCTGTTTCATCTGTGCAGAAGACCACTGACGCAAGATGGTTTTGATTTTTAATGAATGCCTAAATCTGCAAGACACAACCGCCTCTGAAGCTACAGCACAACAACAAAAAAAAGCAAATAGGAGAACAGAAAGTTTATTGATGCAATTTTTAAACACCAAATAGCTTTACTGATTGAGTTTTAGATGTGTATGGTGTTTTTTTTTTGTTGTTTTTTTTGTTTGTAGGCCTTCCTGTATTTTGAATAAAAATCAATATTTTATTTTTCACACTTTAGTAAACACAATAGACTGGTTCAGTTCAGTATGATGTCAATATTTCCATTTGTCTATGAAAATATCATCTTCCTTGGATTCTGTCTTTTGGGACAGAATAGAAAATAGTTCATTTTTTTACAGTTCCAAAGGTTTCAGGTTTGTTTGCTTGTCTGTGCATCCTAGACCTTTTAAATCTGATTTATCTACACTTATTAGTTTTATTCATTTTATTACTCTTTGGCATTTTAATATATTTTTCGCTTAAATTTCTTGCATTCAGACCCTGACCTCTTTTAGACATTTTTTTTGTACCGTGTTACCTTTAATTGAATATATTGTACTTCATATTAATTTATCCTTCCATGCACCATTGCGGGCAGTGAGGATGGGGATCTGGGTTTCTCTCTTCAGGTCATCATTTGGCTAAAAGAGCAGAGGCTGCACAGGGCAAAACAGAATCTCCTAGAACAGACAACCTTGCATAGATACACTTAAGGCCACTTAAAGCGACCACTTAACCAAGCACACTAGTTTTTGGACATTGGGAGGAAGACGAAGCACCCAGTGAGAACCCACTCGTGCACTGAAAATATACAAACTCTTGCAGAAAGGATTTAAACTCAGGGCCATCTTTCTGCAAGGCAACAATGCTAAAACCTCCAGTTATTCAATGGGGCAAGGGCAAAAGCAGATAGCTATTTTTGCCCTTGTTGCTTTGCCCTGGTTGTGTTCTGCCCCATTGTGGTACAGAAGAATATAACATACTTTATTATTGTTGTTATTATTATTATTATTATTATTATTACTATTATTATGGAACACACAGATCTGAAAGGCGTTTGAAACACATATTTAACAGTTCATTAAAAATGTTTCTCTTTTTAATCCTATTTGTGTTGCAACTGTCAAATAAATTATAAAAAATTCAAAAAAAACATTTATGCACAATCAGAAGTTCATCAAGAAGGTTCACGTAAACTTTGAGTCTCTTACTTTCTGCATTATTTTGAAGACACAACCTTGACCCAGAGCTGTTGAGGTAATAAACACTGACCCGACTTTAACAGAAGGCACACACACAGATAACCTCCTACACAGTGATGCTTCCTATCATTGACTGGTTTAATTGCTTTAAGAAAGAGAGAGTAGGAACGATACATTGACTTCTGGAAACAGGGTTTTGTAATCTATTGTGATTTGTTTCAGCCCTTGGATTAGCAGCCACCAGTCTTTAGAACAATCTGTCACTCTCTTTATCGCTTTAAGTCATTCATAAATAATATTTTTGCATCTCAGAATATCATTCAGACACATGCAGCATATTAAGACTATCAACATGGTGAAATATTAACTTTAGAAAAGAGACATCAATCTTGACACAGCTCTTATCTTCTTTCTTATTACTAACCCACTAACTCATCTTTATGCAATCCAAAAAGACATTAGCTCACAAACTGATCAGAGGTGACTGGCTAACTGATCTGATCTGTACAGCAACCTTCACATTGGTTTGGACAATAGATGCATCTTCCCATGTAACATTATTTCACAATAAAATATGTCTGTTAAAGTCCCACTTTAAATTCAAATGCAATTATACAATGGGGCAGGTGCATCTCCATTTTTTAATTATTCAAAAGAATAAACGATAAAAGTAGGTACTGTCCCTTTAAATTCTTTATATTTGTCTCGTTTGTATGTTTTCAGCACTATGGGATACAGACTTTCACTTTTTTTCTCAGTTTGGCATAATGATTAATATAAACGAGTAGGTGAAATTGTAATTTTTACTCTCAAAGTTATATTGAAGTAATTTTACAAACTGATGGGAACCACATTGTTTCTAAGTCAAAACTAAGGGTAACACTTTATTTGAAGGGGGTTGAATAAGACTGTCATGACACTGTCATAAACATGAATAAGCCTTCATGAATATTTATGACTGTTGTCATAAACCGTCATTCGGTAAATAATGACACTTTTAATACAAAGTTGACATTATTCAAAATGTCTTTGTTATGACAACTTGACATTAACCAAGAAATCATTACTGATATAAATTTGTTATAAAAGTATTACTGATTGCACTTTAAAAATTAGGTAACTTTATGTTATTAAAGGTAAAGTTTAAACAGTAATTATGTCTTGGTTAATGTCAACTTTGTATTAAAAGTGTCTTAATTTACCGAATGACGCTTTATGACAACAGTCATACATATTCATGAAGGCTTATTCATGTTCATGACATGTGATATGTCATGTTTATGAAAGTGTCATGTCAGTCTTATTCAACCCCCTTCAAATAAAGTGTTACCAAACTAAGTAATTTCTAAGACAAACATAGGATGTAGTTTCTTTATCCCATAAACACATACTATTAAAAATGTACCAAAATACAAACAAGCTTATCTTTAACTTTATTGAAGAAAGGAACAACATTTAATAAATATAGAAAACAAAATTTGACACATTGTGCCAGATTAATTCACATTTACGTTCCCTGCTTCTTTCTCCATGATCTCTGTATGTCTGCAGTGGTTTGTTTAACACTGAATGGTGGTGAAACAAGGTCAGCTATTTTATTTTTTATTTTTTTGCATTTTGTGTTATCATCCTCTCACCAATCCTCTCACAAGACACACTGTATCTTTTTGCTATCATATGGATTTTAAACAGTGCTATCATGGACACCTGCAAACCCACACCTGGTGCTAATATCTGTCCATGTTGCCGGTTCAGGTGTGAACAGTTTCAGGCGGCCTGGGTCACTTGTTATCGGGGAAGAACAAAGTCGTCCCTTTAGATAAAGAGGATTGTCAAATCTCTTTACAGGAAATGAGATGTGTTGTTTAATAAGTTGCTTAATAAAGGTGTCGGACATTACTCTGATTAGATACAAGAGTTCCAAGACTGACTGGGAAATGACGCTGAATATTAATAAGTAGCCGGCTCCTCCCTCTGCGCTCTGAAGTTCTCATACGTAAACAACAGGTTGTGTTGCAGGCTTTGTCTCTCCATTGGAAGAAACCCAAAGAAACACAATGCATCTTCTCCTCCTGGCTGCTACCTTTGTGCTCGCAGGTAAACCTTTACAGGGTGCTTTAGAAAAATGCTAAGATTTTAACCAACATTTATAGCTTCCTCTTGCTGTCATTGATGGTTTGTAGGAGCTTACCCCCTGGAACACGTGAGGGAGTGCGAGCCTCATTCAAGGCCCTGGCATGTGAGACTGCACGGTGGAGGAGTGTCATGCAGCGGAGCGCTCATTGACGAGTGGTGGATAGTGACTTCTTTTGAGTGTGCACCTACGTAAGTGTCAGCAAATGATAGCAACAAAACAAAAAGCTGTTTAGAAACAAATATTGCATGGCTTTTGTTGTGAAAAATAGGGAGATATAGTTTCAGTCACAGAAAAGCTCAAACTAACTGGAAATCTCATTTGGGTTTCAACCTCTTGCTCATGTCTGACTAAAACATACTGTTTCTTCTCTTATTGTCCTTTTTTCTGTCTGAGTTTGATCAATTATACTCTTCTCCTTGGTTCTTTGCAGATCCTATCAGACCGTTGCCTCTCTTGGGGAACATGACTCAAGTGTGGAGGAAGGCACAGAGCAGCACATCCTGGTTTCTGACGTGATCCAACACAGTCCCTACCGCTCGCCTCTCCACAGCCTCACCATGGTGCGTCTGTCTGCGCCTGCCAGGTTTAACCAGTATGTCAAACCAATCCCACTGCCAACCCGCTGCCCAAAGACCGGGGAGATCTGCTCCATCAGCGGCTGCGGCTCCACAGATCCAAACCAGTGTAAGTGGATTTATAGATCAAAATCATGTTGGTTTTGACCTGATTTTCTTAGCATTTAAGGAGAACAGCATCAAGTGTAGCATTGAGAAACTAACTTCATCAGCAGACCAAAGCTCAGTCCTGAATCAGGGTTACTCCTGAAGGCCATGAGGTAAAACACATAAGACATGAAGTTTGTACGTTTTATAAACGTATAGCAATATGGTATATTGTGCTATACAATATGCTTGTGTAGAACAAATTGAAAAAGTCGTTACAAAGTTTTGTTACAAAATCGTCAAACAAATAGAAAAACAATAAAAAGGTTGGAAATTGATAATAAATTTCCAACTTGTGAATAAACACCTAATCATTATAGTACCTACTATTGTCTTTTATGTGATTTGTCTGAGCAGAAAAATGTTTTGCATATTTCTCAGATTGCAGTTTTTTTTTTTGTTTTTTTTTTTATCAAATTACTCAAAAATAATTAAACTGCAATTATGTGTTATAAGAAAAACGCACCAGGAAACTAATAATTAATGTAATAAAGAATTAATTTTATAGCTCATCACACAAATGTTTGTTTCCTAATGATTCAATTAGTTCAAAAGATACACAAAGGAAACTGAATGGACAACAAAAAGTATCGTTAATTTTACTGTGTTGATACAAGGAAAGAAATTGTTTTCTGAATAAAAAAATAACGTTCAAATGTGTGTTTGCTGATTAAAGACCTAACTTTAGGTTTTCTGGGATGTAAAGGCATTAATTTCACAGCTGGTTCTTGATAAGAGTATTTTAAGCGGAAGATTTATGTAGAAGAGAAAAAAGCAAAGGTAGAATCAAAGTTTCGGAAACACCATAAATTGGGTGTTTAGTTTCTTACACCAGACCTATCATGATGAAACAGAAAAACACAGTACCTACTTTGTTGCCCAACAATAAGTTTACATTTTCAGAACCTGCTTCAGTTTCTGCTCAGGGATTATCATCTCTGTTCTTCTCTCAGTTGAGGGGAACATCCGTTCTCCAGAGGTTTTTTTGGGGCCTGAAAGACTGCAGGCTTTGGTTCAATTTGCTGGTATCTAATTTTGAATGGGCAGAGCTTGACTAAAAGTCAAACTGAGGATACACAGAAGTTTTTAATGGGAAGCTCATTTTTATTCTGGTCACTTGAGTCTCCGAAGAGGAAAGAATGTTTTTTATTTTTAATCATTTCCATTTTTAATCAGTTTCTAATTACCTGCCAGAGCACCCAGTCAGTGATCAGAACTAATTAAAAGAGGTAGACTCCGAAAACAGGATTTGCTGAAGGATTAGATCTTCATGCTTCATATAATCTGTTAAATCCTGTGTAGAATGAAAGATTGCTTTTTGTTAAATAACTGCATTGGGTAGCAATTTGACAAGCAACGGAACACAGATTGTAAACTATTTAAAACAAAGATAAGATACCTGTGTGAAATGAAGTGAACGGTTTAAAATAAGTAACAACTTTCCTTCCCTCTCTTTAAATCAGATGACCCCTCCCAGCACCTGAAGTGTCTTACTGTGCCTGTGGTGGATGATATGACTTGTTTGAATACCTTCCCTCCATATCTGTTCTGGGGTGTCATGGTCTGCGCCGGTCAAGCAAACACAGATAACTGCCTGGTGAGCATCGACACGAAGCAGAGATGCTGATTCTGACTGATTCTGATGCCGTCTACCTCATGCTCTCCAGAGCCGTCTTCCATCACATAACCTTCAGTTTTAACAAAGTGTTATGCCGTGTCCTTTTTCAGACTGGCCGCAGCAACGTGATGGTGTGCGCCGGTGAACTGCAGGGTCTGACGTGGTTCAATCACGGCTGCGAGGATCCAGCTCACCCCACAGTTTACACCAAGATGTGTGAATACACCCGCTGGATTAAAGCCGTGATGAGCACGTATTCTCCAAAGACCACAACTGCTTTCCCCTGGACGACATAAGGCAGCATTGGCACGCACATCTGCATTCAACATGAGGAGACTATGTTTTTTTTGTTTTAAAGATCGCTCCTCCCAACTGCAGATATGTCCTTTCTATATGTGGTTTGTTGAAGTTTAATGAGATTCTCTGTAAATAAAAGACACTTAAATGTTTCCTGTTGTTTTGATTTTATTCATTTGCGTTTTGCCACTTTTGGCTGCTTCAAAGACTTTTATTTGTTTTGCCTCACAAACTGAAAACCAACAATTTAGGTAACTCCGAGCTTAATATGGCAAATGACAACCAATTGACCACAATGCCCAAAGCATGATGCTGCCTCTGCCTTGTTTTCTTTGCATAGTGTATTCCAGTGTTGCATGTTCTCCAGGTAAGAAATGCTCCCAGTCAAATCTGCCTGTTTAAGTGATGGAAAACAAGATTCATCTGACCAGGCTACCTGTTCACTGTGGTCTAGCTCTGATACTCAAGCTTTAATTGTTGGTGGTTCCAGAACTGGACAGGGTCAGAATGGGAAATCTGGCTGTTCTATCTGATACAGATATGGCTGCATTTTGACACTTCATATCAGAAGAAGAACTAACTTTCTCTGCAGTTTGAGTAATAGTGATGGATCTGCTAATTTGGTAGTTCACTACTGCTTCTTCCTTGGACCACTTTTAAAGTGCTGCAGCTGCTCTGACCCAGTGGTTTAGTTATCACACTCTGGCCCTTGTAAAGCTCTCTTATTTTGGACAATGTTCCACTAGGAAAGCTTGAGTCCTGCCATCCATGTGTATGTTATTTCCAGGGATTGGCAGCAAAAGCAGGGAAATTGTAGCAATAGGTAGGTTGTTATGTTGTTATTTTTATCATAAGAGGCCAAAAAAAAAAAAAAATTCTTGAGAGAAAGTGCAACAAAAAATTTAACTGGACTAATTTAGCTCTTGCCAAATCATACTGACCATTCAAAGCATTTCACACTAGAGCCACATTCATCCATTTGCACTCACAAACAAAGCATGCATTTAAATAGTAACACAAATATGAAAAGGCAACTTGGGGTGAGATGCCTTGGCCATGGGCACAAACACATGTGATAAGAAGAAGCTGGAATAAAACCTGCAACATTCCAATTTCAAGAAAACCACTCTGCACATTGAGCCACAGTCGCTCCAGTTGTTTAAAGCCTATCCTTCCAGTGACTGAAAGGGATAAAATAAATGACGACTATGCAGGAGATATTACAGGGCTTTGTAATAGATTGCTGGATGTTGTTGTATCTGATAAGGTGTCTCAAATGTCATTTTTGTCTTTCTCAATGGATTGCGTCTGCAAATCTTTCTGCCAAGGCTTGGAAATCTTGCAATAATAAAAGGTACAACTAGAGGGCGGTAGCGCCTAAAGATTCAGGCACGGCGAGCTGAGAGAAAGAGTGAACAGGTGATGGAAATTCTACATTTGTAAGGTTTTTCTGTGAACTCTGCAAACACGCCCAGCCATTTGCAAAAGAATGTTACAGCCATAAACACATGGTTGTGATATAATATTACCGAGAAACAAGGGAACCGGGGGAACACATGGGGTAAGTCAGAGTTTCACATGCAAACACACCAATAGACACATACATGCAAAGTGAATGACAGCTGTGTCCATAATCACCCAAAACAGAGGGACAACTCTGCCATCTGCTTCCAGCATTTCTCTCCTGATCCGCACCCCCTCTCTTCCTGTTTCTGCACCTCAGTGGGAGAAAGAAAGCAAACTGAGGAGCAGGCAGGATGTCACTTCAGAAATCAGTGTGGTATTAATTGGTGTGTTTCTCTCTTTTTTCCATCAATTTGAAACATCACATTTCATAATTAAAATACACAACTGAATGCTATTGCTAATATATTATTAATTGATAGCTTTATACAATAAACCAAAAAGAGCTGGTCGGAAATCTGAAAGGACTTTTTAACTAATAACTGTAATAATCCTTGATAAACTTTATCTCTGACCTTTCGGTTGCGTTTCCAGAACAGGGTTGTGACTAGCTCAGGCTAGTGAGGGCTGCAGTGCCTGACAGGCTGTACATTCGTTGTTGAGAAGAGAACATTCTGCTCAACTAAAAATTAACTCATGGAGATCCTAGATAAAAAGTCACTAAAAGTTAAACATTGAAATTGAGCCTGCAGGAATCATGAAAGTCCCATTCATTCATTCATTCATTCATTCATTCATTCAATTAATCCATTCAGGAGTCGACATTGACCTCTGTAGCGAGTCTAAATGTGGGCCAACAGTTATCATCTTCATGAACCTTGCTCAGTGTGGTTCAAATGCCTTACTGGTGTCAAAATGTCACTGACTTCCAAAATGACATTCCTGTTTTCAGTTGGTGGCCACTAACCAAAAGCATCAATACTGATGTCATTTAAACAACATGGATCATTCTTTTGCATTTTAAAACTTTAATTTAAAAGTCCCTTCAATACAATCAAGGTCTGCACACATAATGGTGTTTCTGGGTGACAAATCTTCCACTAATATCTCTCAGTCTTGTTAGACTTAACATGTTGACCTCTACTAATGGTTAACTTTTGCTCTTTTCGTTCCCTTTACACTCCCTTTAAAGAAACAAATTATAAATTGTAGCTAAGTTTCTAAAGGTCTTCCCAACCTCCTCCTCTGTCCTTTGGCAGCCATAACTCAGGCGTAAAAGCCTGGCTTACAGCGAAAACAAATATCACCCTCATTTGTCCAAACCTCCTTGGTAGAGAGAAAAAAAAAACTGATGAATGAGAGAATTAAAGTGAATGATGACCCAAAGGAGGAAATATTTTTCTTAGGTTGTGACAGAGCTTATCAGTGGTGCATGGGTACAATTTCTGGAAAGCAAACGCAGGGCGTCTTCCTCCATTCTTCCATTTCCCTTCATCGCTCCATTTCTTTGGCAAACTGTCACCATCACTCACTGACGCCTTACATTCCCAGCATTCCCATGGCACCTGGCTCACAAGTGGCACACAAGTGCACAAACCAGGCAAAAGTGCACAAAAGCAGATTTTTCGCCAACATCCCTCCACCAAGTGTTTTCCCTTCCCCAAAAAACTGACAGGTCTTTCTCACACAGATGAAAATTAATAGGCTGAGCTGGCTTCCAGTGCATTAGCTCAAGCTGATGCATTTGTGTAAGTGTGTGTTTCACTGCATTAGGCTCACTGAGGATAGCACAGGCCAAGTCAATCATGCTGGATCTCTCCCTGTTGTCCCATTGAGACCTGCGGCTCATCAGGGGAGATAATTAGTCTGAAGAGCTTTAATGATACTTGCCTAATAGCTACGAGAGTACACTGAGAGGCAGCGGTGTGTGTGTGTGTGTGTGTGTGTGTGTGTGTTTGTGCGCACCGCCATGTGAGATGCACAGAGAGCGCAGATGTGGGACGCGTCTCTGAAAGGTGGTGAGTAAGCGAATAAGTGATTAAAATCCCGGCTTGTAAATACATGCGTTTATGTGTGTTTGTGTGCATGCATTCAGAGGGCGATAATATTCAAACTGATGAGATAATGAACGCTGGGGCTATCAAGCTCCAACCCACACATTTGCAGAAACACTCAGAAGAGCCTCGCTGCTCCCTGGCTCCTTGTTAGCGGGGAGCTCTTCGTTTGTTGATGCCTCCTGCACAGAGCAACCTTGACACAAACCGAAGAAACATAGCAAGTGGGAGAGACAGAGAAATATTGAGGTTCAGGGGATTGGATGATCTATGCATATTGTAAATTGTTGCAAATATAAATGAGCATGTGCACTTTGCTAGAGACAAGCAGTTTAGTAAATAGTGTTACAAAGCACACTGCAGTGCCTTGGCTCATATTTTGGTTTCTGAGTCTGGAAACAAAAAAATAGTGGCATTAATGTATTCTCTCATCATTTTTAAGATGTTTTCCCAAAATTCAAATTTAACAAAGTGGAATCCAATGAATGGTAAAATGTTTTCCATTTGGTACTATAATTTATTCAACAAAAATATTGAAAAAAGAAAAACAAATAAAATCGTTCAGACTGTAAATTTATAATTATCTCATATTCTAGTGAAACCTTCCAAATAAAATCGAATGTTCTGAATTAAAAATGCTATTTATAAATAAATAAGCAGAGTGATTTTGGAGATGTTTCAAACAAGTCTAATATCAGTGTAGAGTCACTAAATATCTCCTCTAATGTATCCAGTTAAGTAGGGATTCAGGCTGGATTTACAATAAACCTTCATCTCGCATCAAGACTGTAGCTTGAAGAAACAGAAAGCTCCATAACCTTCATTCTGAACAAAAATAATCCCCTCAAAGACTGCAACAGTAAGACAGACCTTCCTATGAAAAATTAGGTAAAATGAACTTAGAGAAATGATCTCTGCAGCTCCTCCAAAGAGCCACTTGGCTTTCCTCTTTCTCACCGCATTCGCTGTTGTTCCATGCTCTCACCATTTCCAGCTTGCAATAATGTTTTATAACGTTGGTTTTATTGTTCTTCATTATACTTTCTGTTCAGTATTCTCTAACAAATGTCTAAACACAGATGGAGGAGTTCAGTACACAACTATTACATTGTGTTGGTCTGTTGCAAAATATCCAAATAAAATATTCTTATTTATTTCTGAGCATTTACAGAAGAGAGAAATTTTCTCTTAATAATGAACTAGCAAGTTCCCAGATTGTACTAAGGCAGGAGAGAATATAAAAAAACACACAGAAAAGAGACAAAAACAGGCAACCTTCTACCTGATAGGTAGCCGAAGATCAATGAGCGAGCATATTTTGTTTTCTTAGTCTAGCAGAGTCTTTAACAATCTTCATTTCTGTATCATCAAGAGAGGAAAAATAGCAATAAAAGGAGTTTCAGAAAATGGAAATAATAATAAAGGCCCCGAAACTATGAGAGCCAGAGGCAACAAAGAATCATCATCTAAATGGATAAAAAGGATCCCAGAGAGATGCAAAGATGTGCAAATAAACTGAGAAGAAGAATAAAATGGTTACAAAACCAACCTATAATCTGCAGTCAAAATCACAAACTGATTTCAAATGATAAAGGTGTATAATTGGAAGCCATTTGTTTCCATTGAGAATCATTGTGAAGGCAATCTGTGGGATCTGTTTTCCAAGGATGACCGCACACGTGGGACTTTAGTTTCATAACCTGCTACTTATCTTTTCAATCAATAAGAAACTGTTTCTAAACAGAATGTTTTTCCAATAAATCCAAAAGCAGGCAGTTTGAAACTTGCAAGTTGAAACGTATGGGCAATAATTGGAATAGATCCATCTGACTATTTCAGGCGAATCAAGTGAAATGACAATGTACCCTGAGAAGTACTATTCATTGCAATGCTGCTACGCAGAAACGGCATCAAAGTTGTGACCCCAGCAGGATTCAATTTGGTTTCCTTTACAGTCTCTACCACAGCTTTTATTGACAGATGCCACTGCCGTGCCTGCTTGAGAATGAACTCACCAGCTTTATGCTTAAATTCTTTCCGTTCAGATGTGTTGCTCTGGAAAGTTTGATAGCAAACATTCTGCACGCTGCAACAGGTTGTTTCTTGTACGAAAGAATGTGTTGTGCAACTTTGAAATGTATGAGTTTGAGCAAAGAAGAATGCGATGTAAAAACATTACCTTGAGGGGATTCTTCGCACCACAGAGACAGAGAAGACAACAGTCAATGATGCTGTCTAAACACACTGGAGCGCTGTTGCTAACCGCGGTGATCAGACAGAGTCGGATGCACGTCTTTCACAAAAAACTTCTCCGGCTCGTTTCAGAGTGAGATGTCCCACAGCTAACACCAGGCGAGCCTGACAAACTCCCCCCCCCAAGCTAAGCTGCGACTCACTGATAGGTCTGTCACACAGCAGTCGACTCGTATATCACAGCAAACCTGAAAAGTCCCCACCTGCAGGGAAAAGTCGTCCACAAAAGATTGAAAATGACACCACAAACAGTTTTACTTATCTGAGAGCTAACCAAAGCAGCTCTGGTTGAATGTTTAGTCAGTCAATGCTTATTTAATCTCAGCGGTTCTGCTGTAAAAAAAAAAAAAAAGGATTTGACACAGATGCATAAATATTGAATTACTTTGGATCGTATCCCTCAGAAAATAACAAAAAAATAAATAAATAAAATAAAAGGCTTGAAAATAATTGATCCAGTCTGTGCAGGGAGCAGCTGATTTACTGAAAAAGCCTCCAAAATCATGTCCACCTTTATGGTGATGCTGCCGCCTTCATTTTATAGCATTTTTAGCTTAATCCTAAAAAATTTGGATGGGAAAGCAGGGAGGATAAATGGAAACCTGTGGGATACGACTGTAATCTGACAGTTAGGAGGCAAATGAATTACAACCACGATAACAAAGTGAGCAGCTATGAAGCATCTAAGAATGTTGAACAGCAGGCGCCACCATTTCCACTGTAACATCAGAAAAACCATCCAGTCTGAATGGGAGAACAAATCTTAAAAAAATAATTGTTTTTCTGTAAATTATTGTTATCCTTCTATCCTACGCTTTCTGAAAGATCTCAAGGTGTTTCTTGGCTTTCCCTCAAACTGGTCCCAGTATTAAACTGGTGCAAGTGCTTATTTATTACCAGTTCATTCTGGTTCTTTTCCTGCAATCGCAGGCTGTTCCTCAGATGAACTGGTGCTACCCTGGCTCCAACTGGAAATGGGCCAGAGGAAAGAGCTGCTGAAGGCTCTTGGTGAAAGGAGGCCAACGACCCATCAAAATATTTTGACGGTCATGATTAAAGTTGAATTATTTTAGTCCTTCATCTTCCAAATTTAAGGTGAGAAAAACATCTAAAAACATCACACCTCAGCGGCACTAAAAATAAAAATAAAAAAAATCAATAAGCAATGGAATAATCTAGGCTCTCTGCTTCTCCTCGCTCTTTATTTCAATATCACCCGTCACGGAGTTTGATTTGTTCTATGGGCTGCATAAACTGCTCTTACAGATTATATTTTAAACTGAATCCATAAAAAAAAAAAAAATCCACCGCAGTTCATAAAGACGTTGCCAGGTTGTGGTAAATCCTGCTGTAGACGTTGCAGTTGCAGTATTGCTGATCATGCCAGGGTTGTGAGGCATTCACAAACACTTGTTTGAAACACACTTAATAAATAAACCTTTACCCAGACATAGTAGGACATTTTATTGTAGGGAAAGTGCAATAAATACTCTGATTTCACTGCAACTCTCCTCACAAACGCAGAAGACAGAACTGGAGAACAGACTCCAGTATCTGAAACAAGGTGGAAAAACCTTAAAAGTCTCTTATGTAGCTCCTCATCCTACACTCTCTCTTCAGCCATATGACTTTTAGCAGCACCACCATTACTGCAGATGAGACCCAATTGGTCTCCTGCTCCATTAAGCCATCACTTCTGAACAAGAAACTTATACTTGAACTCCTTGGCTTGAAGCAAAGACACACCTCTGACCTGGAGGGAGAAATATACCTTTCAGAGGTCGAGAGCTATGGTTTCAGAGTTGGAGGAGTTTAATCGTGCCTGGCTATCTCACACTCAGCTTTAAACTATTCTGATGTATGTTATTATGCTATTCACACAAAGCATATTTATCATATTTGCATTCATGGATTACTTTTTCTCTGACATCTCTTGTGTTTCTGAACTAAGTCATATCAGTTTAGCGTCTGGTGCTGATGCTACAGTCATGGTATGGATCGTTTTCTGTGCAAGACGACTTCTCTTCGAGACTTCATTTCCCGCAGGCTTGGAAACAAAAGCAAAATCCGTCATAATGTGAAAATTGATTAAATCAATATTGAGCTTCATTATTTGCAGTATTGGCTGTATATAAATCCAGAGAGACTGCAGATGCAGCTTAACAGCTAAACTTTGTAACATAATGCATGACCCCGGCTCTGACCCCTGCATGGCAAAGGTCAACTTCCCATATGCATGTCTTGGTGGCAGTTTTCCAAACTATTCAACACAATGACACATACATACAAGCACACGCTGGGAGAAGAGTGGGATGTAGGGCACATACAATTAGTCAGGAATGTTTGCTCCCCTCTCCGACTTCTCAATTCTCTCAGTTTTAAAAATGACATTTCATTTTACAGTTCAGAGCTGAATACGTTACATTACAACAGAAACTTTAATAAATTGAGTGGAGCTTCTGTCTGAAGTCACAAAGCATCGCATAGGTAAGGTGGAGGGAAAAAGAAACAGGGTTTTAGAAATTATCTGCAAATTAAAATAGAAATGAACACTGAAATGCAGTGTAGATTAAATTACACGACTATACAATATAATTACTTAAATTGTTGATTCATTTTAATGATCTTACTTCTTTCTGTTCTCATTAAATGATCGATTATTACCCATTTAAAATGACCAGGACTTAATCTGTTTCTTCCACTACAGCTTGTTTCGATCAGAGATAAGGCCGTGTCAGCCAGAGGACGGGAAAAAAAAAACCTTTGGAGTTATGGCTTGAATCAAAATGTAACTTTATGATGTGTCTATATAGAGAAATATTTTCTGACAAGAAACTTAACAAACAGAAATAAAAACAAAGGCAAACAATGAAAAACGAAAAGCACAATCTAATTCTGCTGACCAGAATTTGAAGGGCTTTGGCGAAAACAATGAGAAGACCTTTGATAACTTATCAGCTAACCAATTAAAACTCTATGAGACCTTTCAGACTTTTCTTCAACCCTATCTGAGAGATATCCTTGGCTTTTCTGATATCAAAAAGAGAAACTACAGTCCATCCCAGTAGTTTCTGTGACTTTGAATCGAACTGTGGTCAGTGGCAGGAGGCTTCAGTCTCTCTTCTTCCTAATCTCACCACCATGTCTAGAGTCTGGTTAATAATGCTCTCTCAGCACAAGTGTTTTTAGCTGTAGGCCACACTTGGTGAGTTGTGGCTATCAACAACAGGAGAGGATTTTTTGGCAAAAACAGAAAGGCCCTTTCTTCAGGAGGGCAGGGAATGAAGAGTAGACAGAACTAATTAACACATATAGTGTTTCCCCAAACCATGAACTGAGAGTCGTTGGTCAGGAAATCCCACAGACGGCGCCTTCTTGTTGGAGTGACACACAGATGTGAAAAAGTCTCTTTCTCCTGAAATCCAAATCACTTTTGGAAGAACACCAAATCAGCAGCCACTATTAGATATGCATCGTAGTGTGTGTGAGTCCTAAATCGACCTCATCTGTCCTGATTAAATGCGAGACATTTTTGCCCACATTCAGGGAATATATCCGCTACAGCTTTCGACCATGAACGTCTGTATTCAGACATAAATATTGTTAAAACAAATATTCAATCAGTCAAGTTTCACAATATATATATATATATATATATATATATATATATATATATATATATATATATATATATATGTAGTGTGGAGAGAGTGTGTAGATATGTGTGTG
>NW_015114638.1:29514-42542 GCF_001443285.1 Poecilia latipinna
TATATATATATATATATATATATATATATATATATATAAGAAAACATGATTCTGTTGTACCGTCAACTGCATGCATTTCCAGTAAAATATACTGATTTTACTTATTTTTGCAAGTCACTCTACTGTTCTGCAGTATTAGAAAAATGCAGCCAGGCAGCACTGAGAGGCAGAAGGGGAGTTATGGAGATAAATAATTTAAGTAACTGAGAATATGGAAAGATACACTTGCTCTTTCTCATGCATGAATGCTCTTACATTTTTCATCCTATATGTGTAACAGAGATTTTTTACAGAGCTATGCTTTCAGATCTCGCATCAAATAAAGTGGACAGGCCTGATAAGCCGATAAGGATCCGTCTGAGAGAAGTACCAGAGCTCCTTACTCACACATAAATAGTCAGGAGGCTGATATACCAGGAAGCTGCAGTTGCTCTTTTTTCCGTTACAGCACATGAAGACCCTTCTGCTCTCATAATAATCATCACTAGAAGGATTTTTTTTTCTTCGTAAAAGGAGTTCAGAAGAGACATAAAATAAAAGCAAAAGTAAAAAAAAAACCCCAAAAAAACATCTCTCCATGTGTACTCATCCTCGTTGACCAAAACAAGGAAAATGCGCCTCAAACCCTGTTTACTCCACCAGCTGGAGAGAAGGGAGTGAATACCTGAGTGCGAGGAAGAGAAAATGGAGGACAAGCTCGGCTACAATGGAAAAGCCCCATTAGTAAATCAGTGGAGCATAAGATAGTAATTATCAGGTGCACTCCTGGGACGTCTCTAAGTTGCTCTAACTGTCACCGCTATTACTATTACAACACACGAGGGAGCGCACAGAGAAAGACGGGACATAGAGAGGCGTAGGAGGGAATCGGGCAGGCATCACCGCCTGATGTAAACATGTTTTTTCTGGCACCTGTGTGTGTCTAACCTCAGGCAGTTGGGCATGTTTTAAAATTTATTATTTTTTTTTATTTTTATTTTTTTTGTTGTTGTGAGAGTTGGGAAACAAAGGTCAACTGCGAAGAATGTGCTATACTCTTTCATTATGCTGCAGAGCTCAGCACGCTCCCAGCTATGTGCGCCATTTCTGTTCATCTTCATTTATCATATATGTTAAAGACAGGAGCTGAGGTGTTTTTTTGTTGTTGTTGTTTTTTTAAATGTGTGGATAATGTGTTTTAAAGTGTAGATAATCAAGAAAGACACTACAGTGTGTTGATTTTTTTTTTTTTTTTTTTTTTTTCAGACAGCTGCTGTAATGTAGCGTGAGCCAGTTGCAGGAGCCTGTAGCATGTATAGAAGTTCTCAGAGGAGGGAGCAACGCTCAACAGCTGCTCTTCATTCCTGCAGGCTTTTTTCTCCTGCTCATTCCTCCACTTTAAACTCCAACTTTCTTCTCTGATCCTTTCTTTTCGCTATCTCTCCTTCAGACCCCAGGGAACTTTTTTGTGCTTTTGGCGGTGCTTTAAAATCCAGCTCAGAATGTCTGCGAATATGAGAGGAATCGGAGTATTTTATACCAGACTTTATGGCTTTACTGGTGTTCAGATAAGTATTGCGGTTTATCAAGAGAATGTCTCTAGAGTTTCATTGCATGGTTATGCTTTGAGGGGACAGGCAAACAAAAAATAAGCCCCTTGAAATGATGACAAGATCAAAGTAATGTAACAAATAGAACACATCGCTTTAATTGCAAAAGTCTCTATAGGTTTAAACTGTCACATTTCAGCTCAGACAGCAGTTTCTATTAAAGTAAAAAAAATTCAGACAACTTAAAAATATCCTCAATAAACTTGCAAAGACTTTTAAAAGGAAGACCAATACAATGAGGTGCATAATTGTTAAGTGAAAGGAAAAGACATGCTTTTCATGTTTATTTGTGCATTAACTTCAGAAGTCACACGTTGGCAGGACAAATTTTAGTCCTCCACAAATCTGAGAGCAATGTGTGCAAGGAGGTGCTTTGGTCAGATACACTGAAGTTATTTTAATGTATTCTTTTTGTTTGGAAGAAACTAATACATGGTATCATGTTGTGGGAGAGATTTTCTTTAAGAACAGGGAAAGATTAATGTAGATAAACACACGACGATCCTGGAATTACAGTCTGCAAATCAATTGACATGGGCAGAGCTCAGTCTGTCTGAGCACTTTCTATAAAGAATTGGCACAACCTATTCTGCCTCTCAGCTTGCAAAGCTGGTGATGACACAGCCCAAAAGTCTTTCAGCTTTGTTCACCAAAATGTGCTTCTATAAGGATTTGACTCAGGAGGGTTGCATGGAAATGTCTCGCACAGTTTTCAGATGTTTGAGTTAAAAAAAAAATCCATGAATCATTTTCCTTCCACTTAACAACCATGAAATTGCTCGTATTTGCTTTGTCACATAGCATCCCGATATAATACACTTTGTGGAAATGTTCCAGGAATGTGGGAGCTGTTGAAAGGCTCCATGAGACTTTCAAGTTCTGACTTAGTGGATTTTCACTTTTTCTTTTCCTGTTCAGTGAAATTTTCAAGCCTTTAATGCACCGTTCTTTTGAGGTTTGTCTTCGATTTTCAATAATCTTTGGGTCAGGGAACTGTTGTTACCATGAAAAAACAAAAACAAAAACAAAAAAAAATCTTTCTCCTGCATTTCTTGCAGTAGTCTATTTTTGAGGCATGCTAAGCACTGCCAGATATGTCATTCTTGGTTCATTCTTACTGTTTATTTTATTTAAATATTTTTAAGTCATTTTCGATTGTGCGTTCCTTGCAAGCCCTTTGATGTTCTATCATTGAAATTGTTACAATAGTAGAGAATATATCTGATCAGTGTTGTACAAATTTGCATATTGTGCACAAGACTTCAAAGCTTCAATGTCATACAATGTGCAGGATGTAGTTGGCAGAAGAGTTTCCTAAAAATCTAATTAACTTGTTTTGGTTACTTTTAAAACAAAGGTCTGTTCTGATCTGTGTATGCTGCCTTCTAGTTTAGACACTGATCTATGTGTGCTCTTTGACAAAAATGTTACTGCCATAAAGTTGACCTGATTCTGAGAAAAGGTGACCTTTTACCTTTGTGAAGTGACAAACACCCGAGCCGCATTCAACAGTGCTTTACAAAAGCATGCTTGCTCCTTGAACCTTTTCGCAGTAAAAGGTTCAACAAGTTTCAGGCTTTTTATTGGGATCTAATGAAAAACAAAAAGGATACATGCGTCACATTTTCTTGGAAATAAAAATATGTCAGCATTTATATTCAACCACCTGAGTCAATAATTTCCAGAACTAACGTTTTCTCCAATGACAGCTGCAGGTCTTTGGGGACAGCTCTATATTTTTTTTTCTCTCTTTTTGTTTTTTTTTTTTTTTTTGCTCGTTCTTGTTTGCAAAATATCTCAAACTCAGTGAGATTTGATTGAGTGTTTGCATGGCAAACATTGTGTTTTCAGCAGATTCTCAACTGGAGTTAAGTCTAGTTTTGAAAGGCATAAGACTGCTACAACTTAAAAATATTTCTGTATGGGTCAAAAAGTTACTCTTTTGTCTCATCTGACCAGAGTACCTTTTGCGAACGACTTGTATCCTAAACGGGCATCGGAAAACTTAAAAGAGACATTTTTTAAAATTTAAATAAAATGTAAAAAAAAATACATTTTCTCTGTGTTCTTTGACACAATTATGCTATTAGCTCTCTGAGATTATCTAACAAACATAAACATCTATACAAAACATCTGTACAATACAGATATTTTTAGTACAGATACAGACACAACTAATTAGTAGAGTTAATTAGTAGGTGAGGTCTACTAACATTCTCCTTTGAACTTAATTATGTGTCAGCCATCAGATAAAATCCCATTTTAAAGCCATGTGGTTATAACGTGGCATGAATACTTTTGCGCTACACACTAGGTATGCACTATAAAAGGCTCTTAAGCTGACACATTTTACAGTTTTCCAAGTTTTAAGCACAATACGTTTACATTTTTATTGCTTTTATCTTTAAACCCCTTCTGGAAATGTATCTCTATTCCCTGCATTCGTTTCTCATTCCTTCAGACACAGCACAATGTAACATTGCCAATTAAAATGAAAGCACACCCAGCTGTGCCTTAATAACCAACCGTCCCACAGGTGGTCTGGAAGTCCTGACTGACACCCATTCACATGCTTGATGAAACTCTGGCTGCGGGAGATCAGACGCTGCTTGCCTAACCGACATGCTTGGTGATATAACAGATTTCCACAATGTAGATATAAGAAACGCAGACGCAAGATACACAGACACCACCAGCTTCCCTGCGTCATCAGCAAGCAGGAAACACAGTTGGGCCCACACAGGATATGAAACCTAAGGAAGAAAACAGATAAACACATTTATCACAGGTTTTTTCATTCTTTATCTTTGCTCAACACACCTCCCCTCTCTCCTGTCCTCCATTCAACTTCCTCCCCAGCCTCTATTTGAGTAACGCAGATTTATGACATATTAACAAATATTAAACAACAATCACTACTTTCATTTCCTGCCATCCTGACAGGTTTTCCTCCATCCACATAAATATGCTTCACTTCTTAGCTTGGTACTTTTCTAGAGCCTCTGCATCAATAATATTTTTCCCCTGACATAAGCAGCCTGTTATTAATCTCTACACACATGCAGATCTTTATCTTGCCTTGTTTGTTCACTGGGGTTCTGTGTGCTGCTTGTTATGCAGGATGATGGATCACATGGTGTCTCTAGGAACTTGTCCAACACGGAATCATCTCCATCCCAATGCACATAAAGGAATGCTATGTGCTTTAAAATATTAGTCATGTAATTATTTGCGTTTTAAATAATTTTTGCAGAACAGTTTGTAAATGTATGATTTAGTAATTGGTTGCATTTCAACAACTTTAGCTACATTTTAATTTGAATTTAACAATGTTAAATGTAAACGTGAATCATAGTTGTTGTGTTCAGTGTCCAGCAGAGAATAATAAGGCTGATATGGGAATATGGATTATGCTACGAATGAAAATCTAAATTATTTACACGTTAAGAACTGCGATGAGGCTGGGGCAAAGAAAGGCTTAGCTATTTTATCAACAGAGCTAATGCTCAAGTCTTAGACTAGAGGAATTGTTCGTAATCAGTGGCCCATTAGATACGGACCCATGGGGACATTGGGAGGAAAAATAAAAACTCGTGAGAACAACTTGTTTAATTCATGGCCACTGCTTAGTTACTTATGACCACAACTTGTTATTTTAGGTCATTCCCACAAAATAAATAAGTTGAGGTCATGAGTAATTAAGTCGTGGTAAAAAAAAATCGTTCCCACAAGTTATTAAGTCGTGAGCACAAATTTTTATGCCTTTTTTTCCCACATCACCAGGCGAGCTCTGTAGCTAGCTGTGGTTTTCAGTAAAAAAGAAAGGAGTTTGCTTTCCACCTTGTCATAATGTTGGGACATGGCTTCCAACTAACTAGCATGCTATGGGCTAAGCACTTAGCCATAGAAACTAGTAAGCTATGCTTCTGGCCATTGGCAGCTGTTGCTAATGAATGCCATGTTAGTTATGTCCACTGATATGTTTAAACTATATGTGAACGTAAAAAAAAAAAAAAAAAATGGGACATCTAGGCTAAAATTGGGATATTTGGTATGAAATTGACATAGTATATAAATCAAGTTTTTAGATGTTGATTAGTGGGCTAAATGTAAACATGTAACCAAACGTTTTAAGAAAAACTGAACATACAGTGGACTCATGGGGATTAGGAACCACAGCCATCTACAAAAAACACAAATAATTGAGACTCTGTCTGGTTACGCTTACAACTACCTTAATAGGTCAAACACCAAATACACCTGCTTTAACACGCATTAATGCACACAGTGGAAACCACTCTAGCACCATCACAGATGATAATATCTACATTTTTCCTTATATCCATTCCTGTGCAGTCAGTGCCAAGGTAAACAAATTCGGCTCCTGGATTGGCTGCTTTGTAAATGCAAGCCAACAGCATGTCAAGTAGAACTGTGCCAAGGTGGTTCACCTTCCCAAGAGGCATTTTCTTTTGAATATTTTAGATACAAATATCGAAATAAATCTGTGAGCAGGCACTTTGTGGGAATAATTTGGAGTTATGTTCCACAGAAAAAAAATAGAATGGGTGAATCCATGAATACTGAGTTGCAAATAGGGAGAGGTTCACTGTAGCTTCATGTGTTGGGATTTCACATCTAAAAGCACACTGACTTTTTTTTTTTTTTTGAGTGAATTAAACTCCGTTCCTCATTTGGCTTAGTAACATCAGTGCTGCATCATCACCTTTACAACCTTTACTGATAGTATGCTTTTACTATCAGTAAGGCATAAACATCAATATTAAAAAAAAGGCTGAAATATTAATTACAAGGCTGAATTAACGACTTAACTTAGAAGGCTTAGAGCTGCTGAGTCTGTATGAGAGTTTAATAGGTCCAGTTGGAAATTATGATTTATACTGAACAGATTACATTTTGTTTATGAGAAAATGACACAAATTTAGTGTCATCATACAGAAAGTCTCTTATTTTCAAAGAACAACCTGCACTAACTGAGCTTTTGGAAACACTTAAGATAAAATTGTTTATTGTTTTCATCCCCAAGTGTACACATATGTAAATCTGTCTTCATCCCGTCCCTTTTTATTCTTCATTCTGAAATAAAAATACTGAAATTTCCATAGCAATAATATCAACAAGATGAGATCAATTACGTTTTGGTTTGTAATTTGTTTTCTGGATGAAATTTTAAACTGATCAGTCTAAATAAATCTGCGTTAAGTTGAGATTTTGATTTTATTTTTTTACCTTAGAGTTATTGCTTAATGAGGTAAACAAACAGCCCAAAATAAAATAAAAGTAAAACACTTGTATACCACCTTGAGAGAATACGTTTAAATAGTTTTCATTTGATTACAATACCTTAGTGATGATGCTAATGAGTCAAACTTGCTCTCATGGTGAACTTTTTACCTACAAGGTAGACATCCCAACGATTAACATATTTTAGCTGCGGTTGTCAAGGAAACAAAAATTTACATGCCATCTCCTTAGAACAGATTTAAAATGTGTATTACTATTTTAAAATATGCACATTTTATTCTAGGTTGATAGGGTATTTACATGCTTTGCTTTTCGCTGGTTAAATTCTAACAGCTTGTGTTTCTTTCTGCGCGGCCCCTGCTACTCTCTGTTATAGAGGTTGAGCCAAGAGCTGCTGAGTAACGACCGGACGTGGGCTGAAGAGGAAGAAGGGGACAGACAGTGGCTGTCATTTCTCAATAGGCTGACAGAAAATGGCTAAATCAGTTTAAAGCTACTGCAGCTTAAAACCCATTGAAGGAAGAAGGAAGGCTCCCAGCGGGTCGAGGGAAAGAAGGAAGGACTTTGGTGCGAATGACAGTAATCCGTATCATAGTTAGAGACTGAAAAATGCTCTGATCCCGCTCATTCTTTCTAAAACAAAGCTTGAGAAAATCACATGCTCATAAATACACACTCTCTTGATTCATATCACACTTCTAAACCCTTGTTAAATTCTTCAAACACTGCAGAGCTTTAATCGAGGATTTGTCTCTGATATAGAATTTCAACAATTATTCAACATTTTAATTGCTAATAGAAAACCTAGTAACTTCTAATGTACATTTGAAAACAGCAATTTTTTCTTAATCCTTCAAAATGCTCACTGTCGATTCAATAATTTGAGAAAAGCTCATAAAGAGCAAATGCAACCACATCGATAGACACAAAGGGACAGTCACCTGTAAGTGTTTTTGGTGAAATGCTTGTGTCTTTTCCCTCTTTGGCCGCTTGCTTCCAGTTTTGCTGCTTTGTATTCAAAGCACACATTGACTGGGTCACTTTGACAAGAGACTTTTAATTTCCTAATGGAGTACCAGCAGTGCAGTGGGTGTGTGTCGCTACAATGACTCCAACCAGAACGGCGGAGCATGGTTCCAGTAAAAGGTTTACACAAACACATCATCAGCATGATTTTTTTTTTTTTTTTAGATTTTATCTATTATTTGAACTACAATGAGTAAATATTTTAAATACAAATTAGATCCACAAATTTGATTTTCTGTGTTCCTTTTGATTTCCTGTAATCCACACAGTCTAATATGTGCATACACTTCTCCTAATATTTAGTTAAAAATCCCTCAGTTCATGATGATGCCACCACTATGTCTGAAAGTCTTACCTGAACCTCTCCAACACACATCTTGTCATTGCGGTCTAATGGCTCAAAGTTTGTTTTGTCTGACCATAAAAATGTTCAACAGAATTTATTCAGGTTGCACATTTACACACCTCCAACCAGCTGAGTTAAACTGCAGGAAGGGTCATCAGGGCTGACCTTTCTTCCTCCAAGGTCAGGAAAGTGGCAGCTAACATCTCTGCATGCCTTGCACATCCCAGAAACACACATCAAATCTGGTTTTGGCTACATTAAGCATTTGATGTGGCTTTCTCGATGCCCTGTTCTCACCTGGAGTGCATTAGAGAAGATCCGCTTTAAATTAAATCATGTGGACTCAATTCTTCTTTTGTCTTACCATGTCTACTCTAGCAACGAAAGTTGGAGTAAAGTCTAAAATTAATATCTTTTCTCATTTTGGCCGTAATGTACGTATGCATAAGCTGCATATGAAGGTGTTAGGTAAATCTCACTGTTCTGGTACAAAGTTAAAAGCTAAAAGAATCAAACAGAATTTCTAAATTCTGAAGATTTTGTTAATTTTGTGTAGTGATTATTGTTGCTTTTGATGGAAGCATCAGATTGGGAGGCAAGTCATGATTTCCAAAGTCATCCCACTGACTTGTACTGATCTGTGCACAAAGCAACTGAGCAATTTGCTCATGATTGATGGAACTAATTTCAGGAAACAATGGTGTGATGAAAGAAACCAGCATCATAAAATTTAGTAGAGAGAAAACCCATAAACGCATCACGGATGCAAAACGTGTTCCTCCATTTTTCTGTTCTGTCAGAATAAATCATGAGATCAGCCGTAAAGATTTGCATAACGTTAAATCAAATATATCAAAATGTGGTAGATGATGGAAATCCAGTTAGATGTATTTTTTTTCTAGAAAGCAAATGAAAAAAACTGAATTACATCAAGAGGGATTTGATGGCTGGCATGTGAATGTAGGGTGCATTCAGGTGCATTTTAATATTCAAATCAATTCAAAAACACTTTAATCCCAAAGGGAAATTAAATCTTGTTATAACTCATTAATTTAGATTATTTGAAGAGTTATTGAAGATCGTGGTGGCTGTTGGCAGGACAGACCTTCTGGAACGATGAATGCTATGCAAAAATATTATTGAATCAAATTTTATTTTGTAGTTCAATTAAAAAAAAACAAAAAAAACCTGAAACTCAGATTTAGAGAAATATACTTTCAAAAAATTATTGTGGTTTGCAACAAATATTCACTCAAATTAAATTATCAGAAAATTGGAAGATGATGTAATAGAAATAAAAAGGATTTTTCATATAAAAATATAATTTTAAGGCCCATTCAGTTGCTGTAAATGCTCTTGACTTGCCAATTAACTTGAAGATGTTTGCTGAAAATGTATGTGCATGTATAAGTGCTAACAAAATGGGTTGTTCACAAAGTGATGTATTTTAGTGTGCATTTTAATGGAAAGTTGTAAGGAAGGAATGCGTTTGGCAAGCTTTCTTTTATTGTCGCATTTTGCTCCCACATTGTACTTTTTTTGCAAGCAGACTGTAATTTGTAAACGAAACAGACGACCATCATTGCTCCCATTTGACTTGAAATTATGTGGGCAGGAGAGAGCACAGACACGGAAAAAAGAAACTGTAAATCCTGCACTTCTGTCATGCATGTTGGTATTCTAATTGCAACTTAAATATCATTTTGAATGTCAAGAGCAGCTCATACAGCACAGATTTTATGATTTTTGAAAGTGTCGGCAAATGTGTGCTGCATGCTGAATGAGACCGGAGGCTCTGCGTGTTCTGATCTACAACATGGTGACAGTAGCATCGGTACGCAGAAAACTGTGAATCAGGTATGATTTCAGTACAATCAATACATTGAGTAGTAGTGTGGGCAACACAGAAGGGCTGATTTTTACCATGATGCCCACCAACAGCAGCTCATGAAGTTCAAAAATATGTATATTTCCTGTAGTTGGTTAGTGTTAAGACCGGTCTGTATTCACACCTGAAGCGAACGGCACCAGAGTTCGTCTGGAAGTGGACCGGGACCACCTCAAAAAGAGAGTGCTGGTCCAAAGGTCTGAACCAACAGGGCAAACAAACTCTGGTTCATTTAAAGTGGATGAAATGTTAAAATTAATATACTAATACCCAAAATTAATATGAATAACCACATATCTGTAAGATACTTTGAAAGTAATTAGTCTATTCATGGTCTTAATCTATTAAGATGCATCTGTACTTATAATGATGTTATGTGGGTTTTACTGCATAGTTACTGGAAATGTTTCTACAGTTATAAAACCACAATCAACTCAGAGGGAAATAAAACCACAGAGTATCGGGCTTTCTTGAGGTTTTTTTTTCTTTTTTTCTTTTGTTTCATTATAAATTCTAAACAGCTGGAAAAAAAAAGTAAAAACAAGATACATCAACACACCACAATGATCACAAACAGTGTACCACAAAATATACAGCATACAATAAAAAGAGAAAGAAGTAAAGCACTGAGAACATCTCATTTGACAAAATAAAATCGAAAGTAATGCAAAATGTCCCAAACAATTCTATCTTTTCTCAGCAAGCGGATAAAAGTGTGGAAACAATAAAACTCAGTAGTTCCAAAATTAAGAATCCCCTTTCTAGAAAAAAAAAAAAAAACATCAACAAAAAAAAAAAAAATTATATACGGCAACATTATTATATAAAACATGGCAAAAAAGAAAAAGCAAGGACAACAATCAAAGCATCATTTCTGCTGAATAATTACAACTGACAATGAAAAAAAAAAAATAAAAGGTTTCTGGCCACAGATAGTTGTTTGAGGTGACCTTTTCTCAGGAAATCTATTAAGGTAATTGGTTCCAGTGTATCACAAAGTAAAAAAAATGGAATCAACCTGCTACCCAACCTTATTTGGCCTGCTGACAGTGAAAGAAAAATGTCTGAATTACGTACCTGAACACTGACAATGTGATGTGTCTGTCGCCACATTTAAACTGGTAAAAAATATATATAAAAAAAAATAAAGACACACCTCATATATTCCAGAAACAACCCCAAATCTTGTTTTCTCTCTTCCCTGCATGCTCCAAACTAGTCTTACTTCTAACAGGTGAAGTTATGACTGCGCTCCTGCACCTCCTGAAAATCCCATTTTTCTGTAATAGAAGAAAAAGCTAATGTTTTAGACTTTTGCTAAAGATCTCTACTTTTACAGTTTAAAATAGAGATCATAAAGATGTGAGAGGTGGACATCCAAATATACTCCAATTGTAACAAATGAAACACAGCTTCTTTTTCTAATGTCATAATTTGTAGTTCCCCATCTGAAAAATGTAATTGAATGTTCAAAATTTGGAAATTTCACTTGTAAAGTCGGAGGTCCCAAGCCAGCTTGAGCTTATATTCAATATGGCTGCTGCACATAAATGAAACACAGCTGAAGCTGTGGAAATAACTGTTTACTTCCACTTTTGAGAGCTTGTAACTTGAAACAGTGCAGCTACTATTTGGGAACAGATTTAAGTTTACATGCATAAAAATAGAGGGAAAAAAACACTTTTAATAGCTAGTATCTAACGCTAGTTCCAAGCTAATTCCACAGTTTTTCCCGACTTGCTACCAGAACTCACTTAATTCGAGACTGAAGTCCTTCCTAGATTTCAAGATACACCAAACACAAGAGTAGGAACCAATTTCACCACGTTCTCTCACAAGAAAAACTGTCTCTGAACTTGCAGGGAAGGACAACAGCAAAGCAAAAGACAAAACAAACAAAAAAAGAAACAACAAAACTCCCAGAAACTGACATCATATACATAAATGCAAATGAAAATGTTAAAAAAAAATTGTACAACCAAAAATGCTGGCTTGTTTGTCGTTTTTTTCAAACTGAATTTGACACCATTTGGGATTCTAAAGAGAGTGATTAAGTACCTGGCCTGATTCTATTAAAAGTTATGGATTTTGAAAATAAATTTATGCCAAACACAAGCAGCTGGCAACAATAATGTAAAACGCCAGCAAATCAAATACAGACTCTGAAGCAAAGATTTAACAGAAACGGTTTGCTTGAAGGATAACCTTATGCGAGGAAATTCTCCACAGAAGTGAGTGAGATAAAAGATTATAGTTTTTCTCAATATCCCCAGCAGACAGGAAACAAATTAAATAAGTATTACAAAACAGAAAAGCTTACTGCTTAATCACTGAATTAAGACACCAAGCAAAACAAGACACCATGGGTTAATGAAATGATTTGATTGCAAAAAAAAATAAAAATAAAAATCATGTTATCCAGTGAAGCAATTTATTGTTTGAGTGAATTGTTTTGATGCTGTGAGTTAGATGGAGTTTTAAACAATTTTATTGAGCAAGAAAGGTAAAAATCTCCACTCAGCTGCTCAGGTTGGAAAACAAGCATAGCCAAAGTTAATCATGGTGATCCTTGAAGCTATGAGCATGCACCCATCCCCAGCACCACCCAGGTTACCCCCCTCACAATCACGAATCAGAAACCAAAAAAGTCCTGCTGTCCTCAAAACTGTCATCTTCTGTCCTTCGTCCTCAGAGTTATTTCATCATCTGGGTTGATTACTGAAAAAAACACAAGTGAAACACACAATTATTGGAAATATGTCTAGCAGTTACAGACTAAATGAAAAAAAAAGAATATTTAGAATATACTCTGATATTTATTATTAGTGTTAAAAAAAAAAAAAAAAAAAAAAAAAACCCTCCTTTTTTTTTTAAACTCTGGGGAGCCCCAAAGGGACACTGAAGAAAAAAAAAA
>NW_015114638.1:45573-92053 GCF_001443285.1 Poecilia latipinna
TAAGGCAAAAAAAAAAAAAAAAAATATTTTAAAAATTACCTCATTTTTTTTATTTATTTTAAAAAAAAAAAAAAAAAAAAAAAAAACTCTGCTCTTTCTTTTCAACTCTGTGGAGCCTCAAAGGGACACTGAAGGAAAAGAACAAGCAAATAAACAAACAAAAAAAAAAACAAAAAACAACAAAAAAAAAAACGCTCTTACGCTCAAATGCTTATGGGAATATTTTTCCCATTTTTTTCCCCTTCAATGTCCCTTTAGGGGTTCCATACATGTTCCATTCAACATAAATAATAAATAAAGATTTGTCAAAGGCTACAAAATTCTAATTGCATGAATGAACTTGTGATGTATTAACACTGAAAATACATACACTTCCATTCAGTTTACACACTCACCTCATCTTTAATGCTATAATAGTTTTGGGCTTTTAATTGTGATTTGAGTCTGATGTGCGTTTGTCCTGACTGAATACCAAGTTATGCCAAATTTCATACATCTAGCTGCTATAAAGTTGATGAATTTGGAGGCAATGTTCATAATTTGTCATTATTCAAGAACTTAATGCAAAGCCACTGCCCCGTTAATAATGAAGCAAACCCCTTACCCTGGTTATTCCCTTAGAGAATAGACCTTAAAATAATGTTGTTAGTTTCTAAATCACTGAATGGCTTAGCACCAAAATACTTTAAATAGCTGTTGTTGTTGTTGTTGTTGTTGTTGTTGTTGGATGAACCTTTCAGACCGCTCAGTTCTTCTGGTTCAAGCTTACTCTGCATCCCCAGAATCAGAACCAACGTTCAGTTTCTATGCTCCACTAATTTGTGACAAACTTCCAGAAAACTGAAAAAATACTGAGTTCCTTTAAATTAAGGATAAAAAAAAAAAAAACAACATCATGTTTTGGGAACCACTGCTTTTTCACTCAGTCTCGCAATTTACCAACCCAGGACTCTGGACCAGCTGAACAGATTAAAAAAAGTTCTGACTTTTTTCTCCTAATTCCTATCTCAGGTTTCTGAGATTAAAGTCAGAATTACTTTTTATCAGTGGCCCTAATCCTCTTCCAAATGTTTTGACAAGTTATTGTGGAAGATGACAATAACTTCCAAGAAGAGATCTTATTCCTTATTCCTGTTTTTTATTTATTTATTTTTTTACCAGGTAGCTAGCCCTGCATAACAGAGCAGTGGGCCTGGAGAACTGCAGTTTCAGCCTGTTCTAACCTGTTCTGTGTTGATCTTTTTGTGGAGGAGTCCGGCCTCTTCGTTGGCCTTTTCCGTCTTCATCTCCACCACAATGTTGTTCACTGGTGTAGCAGCTCTGAAAAGAAAACACGAAACAGCAGGAAAATCACTGAGTACAAGTCAACGACTACAGAGATGACATATTTTTGGTGCAAGCGGTTGACTTGTTAATCTAACCAACCACAGAAAACTGTGCTTTTTATTTTGCTCAAAAGGCAGACGAAGCATGAGCTCAGTGCTGTCAGAGTTTATGCCATCTGTCTCGTCATGTCGTCTACTCACGCTTCCTTCTTATCCTTCTTGCCGCAAATCGTGGTCTTCTTGCTCAGGCAGTAGAAGAAAGCTACCAGCAGCAGAAGAAGAAGAACGCAGACCACCACGGCAATCACCACAGCGCTGGAGCCTTCCTGCTGCTTCTCAGCTACAGCGCCACAATAGAGGGAGTGATGGAGGAGAAGGAGGACGGTGGGGTGAGGGGTTGGTGGGACAGTGGGGAGCAGATTTAAGGGAGCGGGGGGAAAGGGAGGGATGATCAAAGTGAAGAGGTGGGGGGGGAGTGGGGATGGAAAAGAGGGGAGTTTTTGATTTGCAGGGGGAGAGAAGAAGTGTGTGTGGGGGGTGTTTGATTTGTGAGTTGATGGGGGGGATAGGGAAGGATTGGTGGAGGGGTGTTGATTTGATTTGGGAAGGATTAAATAGGGAAAGGATGGGGGTTGATGGGATCCAGGTGAAGAGAGTTAATAGGTGGACAGGTGGGAGGGAGGAGATAATAAGGGAGTGGGGATTGCGATGTGGAGTTAGACTAACTTCTGAATGCAATGGCTGAAATGTGATGGGACCCAAACACAGGGCCAGGTTCCTCAAGGAGAAAACACACAACTGACCAGAGCCAGAAAACAACACTGAACATACTCACCCATCGGTTCACACTTGTATTACTATAATTTTGAGGACAAGACATGACATGGCATGACATGACAGACGTGTTTTTGAACTGACTTTGCCCCGTCAGGGCAAAAGCAAAAATGGGATTTTATGGCTATTATAACTGCTTTTAAATTTTTCTCCTGGTAAATGAAGAAACACGCTTTCTTTTATGGAGCAGTTTAATAGGAGGCTTGATGATGGACCGTTTCTTGGCTTGCAGTGCTGACATTCTGGCATTTCATCTGTTTGCCTGGCAACCACACATTAAACACAAGACTCTAGCTAAATTTTTGCTTCTGGTTGTGAAACATTATGAGGCTCTTTATTAGGTTCTGTGGGCTTTCTTAGAGTCAGTCCTACCTCCAGAACCTTTTTTTTTTTTTTTTACAACTTTCCCTTATCAACAAGCCAGAAACAAGTTAGTGGCATTGTGAATTGTTGTGAGATGAAGCAGATCTGTTGTAAATTCTTAAGCAGTGAAGTTACTTTTAACATACAAAAAATGGCAATGAATTCAGCTACAAGACATCTGTCAATTTAGTGACTTATTTCTGTAAAAAAGATTTAATTAAAAGCAATAATCAAAGAAAAAAAATGTGGATTGTAGACTGTATTTCAACGTGGCAACCCTAAAATGTTTGATTAAAGGAATATAATTTCCCAGCACCTTTTATTTTACTCTTGCAATAAACCATGCGCTTTTCCACTGTGGGATCCAAAACCAAGCTATTTAGGTAAATGCTGTCCACCAACCACGACACTACAGCCAGAATGTAATTGAAAACAGTGAAGTCAGATTAATACAGCAATAAAACTAGACTTTTTCACAGCAGTCACGGCTTACTAGCTAGGTGAAGTCACTCCAAACCTTAAATTATTAACTATAACAGATTTTAAGTTAACTGCCTGAGTCACGTACAGAAGGAATGAAGGAGGGTTAAGGAATTTCAGATCCAAAAAAAGCTGTGATTTTTGGCAAAAGACTTCTCTTTCATAGCGATTACACTTTATTGCTTATGAAGAAATTCTTCAAATTTTTAGAAAAGGTGCACATTTAACACATTTTGAGGATTTTACTCATTCTGAAGCAAGAGGAGCCCTATAAACTGGGATTATAACCCTACATAACATAGTCATAAGCTGAATGTTTCATAGCAGATACTTTCTACACTTCTATAAATCTCAAAAGTTGGAAAAGAAAATTTTCCAAAATCCAGATTGATTTAATGTGAAATAAGGCAAGAAAACCCTCATGTTTGTTTTGTATTAAAAATAATATAGTCTAAAACATTTTATTCTAGTGTCAGACAATAAAATGGAGATGCAAAACTAAGATAATTTAAGATAATATGATGATTTGTCATGATCATATTGGTAAAAATGAGTAAGTCCATGCTTCCAAAGCAGCAGCATAATCACACAGCAAAACATCTGTTTCAATTCTCTAATTGTCCAGTTTGAAGATTATATTTTCCATCTTCTCCATCCACCTCTTGGCTGTCAGATGAAAACTGCACCCCGTCCAGCCTTGATTCCCACAGGGGCAAATTGTTGCTCGCTCACCCTGCAGATATTGGCTACTGCAAGTTAGTTGCATTTTTTTTTTTGTATTTATTTCCTGACTTATGAGGATAAATCTGACTTAAAGTAATGGCATGTTTTCTTGTCGTTCCCATTCTGAAGATTCTGTCACATTGTTTTCATACGCCCGGAAATAATAAGACAAGTATTACTATCAGCTCCCAGACACTTTGATATGCTTATAATATAGGAATTGTTAGAAGTTCCAACATTTACACTAATTTTGCACAAGTTTTTCAGTTTGAGGTTGTGCTACTACCATAAAAGATTTTGCTAAAAGACAAAAGACCTTTGTGCGTCTTTGTCAGGTATGCCAATAAAATGTGGAAGACATTATGTTCAGGCTTATTTTGTTATCCACGGGATTTTATGCAACTTTGTTTAACCTTTATATTATTATACTAAAACAATATGTTGTTAAAAGACATGAAATATTATAAAAAAGCTTTTAAAAAACATATAAAACTTTTCTGTATTTGCAGTAAGGAAATGTTAGATTAAATAATTATTTGACTGCATGACTAAATAGTAAAGCTAAATGACCAAAAGTCAGTTTAAGAAAACTTTAGGCTGTGCATTGCACAAGCAAAAAGATATTTATCCTTCTTATAACGTCCCATCTCTTTTGTCCTCGCAACTATAGTAAAACAAATAGGCTACAAATACACAAAAACATCAACTGCTCTAAACATAAATACATTGACCTGTGTGTGTACACAGACATCAATACACACACAGTAACTTGCAGCTCTAGACAAACACCAGAGACACGACATGTCAGTAGGGTTAGCCATACAGACCTGACGTAAGCACAGGGTTTCCAGAGAGCAGCACTTTGAAAGAAAGAGAGTTTTCAGTCCCATTGCATAGCAAAGCAACAACCACAAATGACACGCACACCACTGGTAGCATTCGCACAAAAAAGCCAAAGCTACTCTATCTACATACAGCGCCAGGAAAAGGAGAAAAGCAGAAAATAGAAGTGCAGTTGGAAAAAAAGGGGTGACCAAGAAGACACAGTCAGGAAACAAAGAGAGGAATGGAAGGAATAGAATAGAATAAAATTCTTTATTGTCCCCAAAGGGCCACAAAAACTTAGTTGCATCCAGGAAATATTGGACAGACATCATACAAAGGTGACAAGAGAAGAAGAAGAAGAAGAAGAAGAACAATATACAATATCCACAGTGTTCGGTAGCAAGAGGGCAAATATACAAGATTACAGTACGACAGAGGAAGATGCGTATTCTGAATGTGTATGTGTGTGTTTGCGAAAGATGGAGGGGCTGGGGCAAGAGGAGATGGATGGATGGGAGGTTTCTAGATTACAGGGTCTGTACAACAAAGAGTCCTGAGAGAAGAAGTGAGGAGAGGAGGAGAAGGAGGGAGAAGGCTCTACCTTCAGCTGAGTTTGCTGCAAGAGAGAACAAGAAACAGAAGAAAGATTCGGAGTTATGTTGCTGCAGATTGGCTGGCTGCAATTAGGTGGTGGCAACTGTTAGTAAATCAACTCCCAAGTTTATGATACCTTGCTGGATTATAGATACACAAATGTCAGAAGTGATGTAGTGGAGGAAAGAAGCTAAGCTGTGAAACCACTCTGGCATAGGTTCTGGGTTAATACAGAGTCTGTCAACGTTTGCACATGTTACAGACACTCTCACGTGAAAAGAAGCAATACAAACACCAAGAGAATACAGTTTAGTTGCAACATTTACATCAATTTTAGGTCTGTAGTAGTAAATATTCTGTTTATTATACTTATGATTCAGATCAATTTAATCTGAATAACAACTTGAGTAAATTGAGTCAACATGGAAAAATTGCGTTTTTTAAATTATGATTTATTTTACTAAAGAATAAAAGCTATTCAAACCAACCTTATGTTTGAACTGTAATACTCTATTAGATAAACCAGCATCGGAAAAACACTTGATACAATGTGATTGTCGTTTCACTTGAAGTAACATTAGGTCCAGACCCATGAGACCTTCTTTATTTTTCTACAAGGAATGTGGCAACCCTAGACAACGTCAGAGAGTCTGACCCTCATGAAATGTGTCAGTCATTTTCGGCTGTGCTCAGAATCTCCTGTTATTTTTCCATCCACTGTACAGAATTTGTGGTACTGCAAAGGTAATCTACTGAAAATACACACTCTGTTCTCTGAAATTGCAGTGAAATGTATGATAAATGTAAGATCTCTTGGTTGTTTTTTTATAAAATAAATTGTGTTGAAAGAGGGAAAGACAATTTTCACACTGACCTCGTTTGACAGCTACAGGGAAGTCCTTGCTATCTTTTCCGAACTCGTTGGAAACCTCGCACTTCACACCGCTCTTTATGATCTCAGGAGTGGCTTTTATGGTCAGAGAGCCCACCACCTTGTTCTCTTCCACTGGGAGAGACTGGTAAAAAAAAAAAAAAGGAAGAAAGAAAGCAGTGAGAGGAATGTACTATTAAAATTTAAATGAATTGTTTTACCAAGCCCCAAGGTTCCCAAACTATGATCCCACTGTTGGCACTTGGGCTGGTTTTAAATGTACTCAGAGAAAATTTTGGTATTAATTATTTGCAAGCTAAATAATAACTGGGATGTAATTGATGACAGACAACCAGAAACAAGTGGTAATGGCTACTTATGCTGCAGCAGAAACTTGGATCTGGGAATAATATGAAGCAAAACTTAACCTTGTTCCATTTCCAGGTCAAAAAGCATGGAATAATTGTTCAGTTTATGTCAATTTTAACTCTGTAGCAGTAAATACTACCAGGCTAACAGCTACCACTGGTAAAAGCAACTAATATGTTTTTCTGCATTTTATTTTTATTCTCAAACACAGTCACTAAATATTTATTACATGAGGTTTAATACATCAGTGTGTGTGATTAATATGTCAGTGCAAAAATGTGCAAATAAATATTGTTGTTTTGTTTGTTTTTTTTAACATAGGCTGCATCTTTATAAATTAATAAATTAATCCTATTGTAGCTTATGGTGATATTATTTACAGGAATGTTTCCATTAACTGGAGATCATATCCAGTACTCCAATGGTTGCTCCATTGGTACCAGTTTATTTACGAGACCATCATTGGCAAAACTCTTTTTTTTTGCTGCTGCCTCTTAGGTTGAAGTTAAGGGTAGGTGATACTTGCTATAATACATTTAAGAACCTCTGACTAAGACTTGATGTAAAGTTAAGTCAAGTCAGTGAACTAAGTCCTGCTTGTTACGTTTTGTAATTAATCCCAGAGTGTGATTCCTTCATTCTCCCTATGCTCTTACAAATCATCACTCGAGCAAGTTAAAGGTTCTCCTAACTTTGATCTAACATGCATCATTATTTTCACCTAAACTTACCCAGTTTTTCAGAATGTTCATTAAAATGTAATCTTAGTAAAGCCAAACTCCCTGTGTAAAATCTTTTTGCTGCTTCTTGGGGAATATTCACTGAGTTCTTTGTTAGCTGAGCTTTTTTAGAAGAATCAAGAATAAAAATGTGATAATGTAATGAAATATTTAAAATTACATTCTGACACAAAAGGAAAGAAACACGTCTCTTCCAGGAAACCTGCTGAGTTTTCAGATTTGTAAGTGATACAACAGAAAGGAGATACAGAGGACAAAGAGCTGATTCATTCTGCTTCTGTCTTTTTTTTTTTTTTTTTTGAAGTGGTTACCTCCTTTCCTGAGGTTGACCATGTAAACTGAGGTTTGGGAAAACCGTTGGCCGAACACTTCAGGGTCACTTCATCTCCTTCTTTTGCCACCTCCCCAGCATGAGGGGTGTCAATCTCTGGTTTTCCTGGGGAGGGTGAGAGAAAGTTGTGATTAAACAATGCAAACAATAAAGGAATGTTTCAAACCAAACACACATTGTTGAGTTTTGTGATTTAATGAATGACAGTAAGTGATAGCAACGTTTCCTCAGCAGTGCTTCCATCAAACATACAACATGCTTCCTCTAACTAAAACAGTAGCATTGTTCCACTATCCACTATTGTTCTCTAACAAATAGGGTATACTTGAGATATTTAAGCTTGATGTGTAGTTTATTGTGTAGTTTATTTAGTTATTGTGTGGTTGTTGTTTTTTTTTTTAGATCTGTTGAACACCAAATGTGATGAAAACATATTTTATTGACGCCATCATTATAAACCACAAACTCCAATGCATGTTTTGGCTTCTATGTGAAGGAACAAAGAAAGAATGCAGATTGACGGTGAGATATGAGGTATAATGTGCCACAATGTGAGTATTGCCGTATTCTGATGTGATGAAGAAAGAGCTGACTTAAAGAAATAAAACTCTCAAATTGCTGGTCCAACTCTGCATTTGGTCAGCAGGATCATCCTTATCTCCCTCTTTGGTTTGTTTATTATTGAAAAATATGGAAGTATGTGTCCATCCACTTCTCTCAAAACGTTTTTAAAGACAGAGTGAATGAAAAGTGACTTTTTACCTTTCACCGTCAGGTTTACACTGGCCTGAGCTGTCAGTCCCGGGACTTCGGGAACACCGCCAAAACACACGTACTCTCCAGCATCTTTATAGGCAGCACTTGCAATTGATAGAGTGCCATCCTGAGAAAGCACTACGTCACCCTGAGGAAGAGAGAAATGCTGTAATAAAACCGGTTGGATTCACAGTATCACCCCTACTTTCACCCATACTTTCTTTATGCTCCGTCTGTTTAAAATTGAAAGCAGGACAGCACAGAGAATATCTAGACGGAGGGCTTGGTGGTGTGCTGGGAAAGCAGGGGAGCAATCTTCACACACACTGTTTGACAGTGCAGTGATAACAGATCATCCTCGGTGATAAAAAACCTTTCGTTTGCAATTCTTCTCCTCTTCTTCTCATAGGAGTCCTTCCAACTCGGAAACAACATATTCCCAACACAGTTTCTACCGTACCCACGAGACACAACAACAGATAATAAGACTGGAACAACAGGCCTAACGCTGCAGGAGCATCACACACATAACAAGAGCAGAAGCTGGGGTAAATAGCAAAATATTAAAGTATGATAGTATGTAAATAGAGATGCTTCAAATAATAAAAGAAAAAGCAAATATTAACTTCATAGGTTAGTCACAGGAAGTAATTACTGAACAAAATCAGTATGACTTGAGAAAAAAACTGACAGTATTGAGTCGAGGACATACAATCTAAAGATACCTATTTATTTATTTGTTTAGATTAAATGAATGGCTCAGCATAATTGCTGTTTTAGTGCAGGTTACTGCTCCACGCAAAACACAAAGATATGCGACATAACATCACAATAACTTACAGCATAGACACACAGAGATACCAATTTACAAAATAACGGTGATCGCAAACAGTGGTGTGGAGCAGATGATGTGTTTGAGTCGTCTTAAATAGGGCCAGTGCTGAGATGGACTTTATATTGTGGAATGTTATCCTATTCTTTAGTATAAACACAGAAAAATGATCTCTGGTCATAACAGTTTTTAAAGTACTGACCAATGCTGACCTCAGATATATGTTACTACCTTGTAAGTTATTTAATATGTAACCAAAATAACTTTGAATTTTAAATAATTTTGTGTTTGAATAATGAAAATGCTAAGTTTCATGTCAATGGGCATGAAAATTCGCTTTAACTTTTACTTTTTATTGCTTTTTCTTTTTGTTTGTTTCAAAGAATATAAGTAAAATAAAACGAAGAATTTGGATAAAGTTATTGACTTGTTTCATGTATTATCAGCTTAGTTTTATTATATCTGAGAAAAATAATGTGAAGGGGAATAAAAAAAACTTATAGCAAATATAGCAAATAGTATGTATTGAAGGCTGTGTTGAGGACTAATACCCACAGCAGCTCTGCACCATCCTCTTTCTATTTTGACTGTTAAACATCAGAGTCATAAAGAGTCTAGCTGTATTTTTACACCAATAAGAAAGATGGTTAAGTCTTGATGTACCTTTTTCCACAGCACAGTGTGATTTTTAGAGGCCTTGGTCTTACACTGCCACTGAACCTGCTTTCCCAAATCGATAGTCTGATTTCCAGGGGGAAAGACGCTCATCTCGTCAATGTCTAAAGAAAAGAAAACAAACAGATGCTTAGCAACATGGATTGAGACACCTTGAAACCTGAGGTTTGGTACAGTGGGGGTATGGAAAAAGATTAAAATAAAAAAACCTGCTCATCCATTTAACATCCATGTAATAAGACTCCAGAAATTACAGTACATAACAGAGTATTGAATCTTAAACTTACTCTTAATTTAATCCAATTCTGAAGCCAGAGTTAAGAATTTTTCAAGGCTATCAACGCTTAATGTGTGTGATAAGATCAAATTAGACACTGTGGTGGAGATAGCATTAAAGTAGCAGATGAACTGTGAAGAAGTGAAGCAGATATTGAAACCCTGAAAGGATTTTATTATCGCTAATTCCACGCAAGGCGTTTTAATTTAAGGATTTATGACTCAAATGTGAAAATAAATAAATACAATCTTAAAAGAATGATTCACTGTTAGGTTGAAATTATTTTTTTTATGCATTGTAGTTAATGTCCATTTGTGTATGTGTGTGTCTCACTCACAGTTGACAGTAAGGACCGTGGTGTTTGACTTCTCAAACACTTCTGCGTCGTAGTCGTACGTAGAGCACTTGTATGTACCGGAATCCGTACGCTTGACATTCTTCAGTATCAGAGAACCGTCGGCGCCATCAAGATTCTTTTCCTGTAAATTGAATCACAGATTTAACACCTGAATGATGAAGCCAGGTAAATATGATGTTAAGTTTTTTTATGTGAAAGATTGATAGTCTTGATGTGTTTACATACATCTTTTGAAAACTCAAACTCTGGCTGTGGGTTTCCATCCGTTTCACATTTTAGGGTGACATTATCACCCTCTTTGACCACAGTTGGGTTGAACAGATTAAACATAACTTTTTCAAAAGGATCTGGATGACGACAAGAGCAGATGTGGAACAGGTGAAAATTCAATCAGTGGTTAAAGCTACAGTTATACTTTACATAAAAGACGAGCATGACATTACATTACAATCTACAACCGTTGGAGTTGAGATAATTATTGTCTGTAACAGCACCTAAGATATTTGGACAGGCTTTTACGTGCTTTTTAACCCTCAGGTTAAGGGTCAGTCAAGTAGAGAAATGCCATGGTGATTAAACCAATGCAAATGGAATCAGAATAGTCATAAGCCCTCCTCAGCAAAGGGAAGCATGGCATGCTCTAATTTAACCAGGTAGATGGATATTTTTGCTTTGGATTTTATTAAGCACAGTTTACCAACAACTGTACCTAAAATTGTTTTTACTAAAAAGACAGTTTTCGTCCACTCCTTTCATGTCCTTTGCCCAGGGCTAAGATGGAAGACAACCTATTACACATTGCAAAGGACTTGAGACAATAGGGTGGAGATTTGCCTAAAAGCAGCAACAACTTACTCTTATCGTACAGCCAGTAAGCCAGTACGATAACTGAATGGTTTCGAAGAAAGTATTATTATGTCTTACAACAGTCCAGTCAAAATACTGGAAAAAAAATTGAGGCAAGAATTCAAATGTATTGTTCTCTGTTCTGACTGGAGCTTTGGCAATTTAGCATTTTTAACTATCCTATTTATATTATTTTGCTGGGAAGCAACATAATCATTGTTGGAAAATGCTTTGTTATCTGCCGTTTACATGTCTGAGGCAGAACGAGTGGCCAAGGTCTCAGGTTCACGTGACTGTCCAAATGCAGTCATGTCACGTTAACAAGTAAATCTAAATTTGCTGAAAATGTGTTTCTATTAAAAAAAATATGAAACAAACCCCCATTAAAAAAACCCAAGTACAAGTCTTTCTGTATTCACTCAAACATTCTGCTCCCAGATTTTCACTCACAGTTAAGGTCAATTTTCATGGGTTCAGACTTCTTCTGGATGTTCTTGTTCTTCTCTCCTGCCAGGCTGTACTCCACAGTACAATGAAATATAGAGTCCTTGTCGGCCTTCGTCGGCCGCATGTGCAGTGTGTTCTTTATGGAGTAAAGACCCGTAGTCTCCTTCACCGAAGTAAGAAGCATGTAGGTCTCTGTCAGAGATTAGTAAAACCATTAATCATGACATAAATGCCATTGAGTGTCTTTAGCAAAACAGCATCAAGCTCCATCATCCAGAGGACACATACTTTCCTTTCTGTCTTTGATCTCAGGAAGAGGCTGGTTGTCTTTGAACCAAATGATCCTTGGAGAGGGGAATCCATTCTTTGCTTCGCAAGCGCCGACCTGATTCAAATTCGAGAAAACAGAAATTACAAGTGATATCAGTTGAGAAACTACTTGGTGACAGGATTTGGACGTTTTTCAACTTGTCCAGCTCTGACTGGTGAGAAACGGTTTGAAATGCAGAAATCTGATCTTATTTTCAGTCTGAGAATGCATCATACCCTAACACTAACGCTGTGCACTGACAACACTCTTTAACTGTAGGAAGACAAAATAGCTATTTTCAATATCAGTGAGATGATACTACCTCCAAATTTTCATCTGGACTTAAATTAGACTTTTAATGGTCATGTCAAGACATTGCTTCTGTTGTCCTTAAGCTATTTTGTGACATCAACACTAATAATGGCCACTCTCTCAAAACAAAGACACAAAAAAATGAGTTTTTTCGCCAGGAAAATGAAAAACAAACAATGAACCCCCCTAGAAACAACAAGGATTTTTTTTTTTTTTTACTCGTTTACATTCCATTCTGAATATTTGATTACAAAACAACAACTCTAAAATCTAGGATAATAACAATCACCATCCAACGCAATGTTAAACATTTTCAGCATTGCATGAAGCTGTTTGACTATTTCCAGGCTTCTGGAATCACATAGATCAAATTTGTTTGAACATTTCCAGTAATAGGTGCATCTACAAATAAAACTTTAGAATCCAACAAAAATCAAAATCAGAATAAGCCTTATTGGCCAAACAAGGGATTTTACTGGGGGTTTCAAGTGTTCACAGTGTATACACATAAAATCTAAATGTATGTAGAGGAAATAAAATAAGGTAAGATGAGATGTACACAAGATGAAATACAAACCTCTGAGCTGACCTCTTGATCCACTGAGATGGCCTGAGACGGTTTTTGGATTACTGGTGTCTGGGGAGCAACTGAGATGGAAAAGAAAACAACTATTAATCATTACCCTTCATCAAGAGAAAGGGGTTTTTAGATGTGATATGCAAGTGCTCACAATCACTGACTTTCCATATTTGTATTTCAAACCTCATGCCCTCTGACCTTGTTAATTAAATCTCGCAGTAAATAACCTTGCTCATAGTATTCCTTTGCTAACCGGGTTCATCTGCGTAGATAAGGGTCAGACAGGGAAGAAACTCCCACTTCCTACTCCCTGCTTAACACAAACACACACATTCAGCCACAGGTGTGAGCTCCCCCATTTGTTTCTCTGCTTTATTCCCAAGCTGACTTGTCCAAGGTCATTTTATCTCCTCCTGCAGCCGTCGACTGTGCATGGAAATAAACAGTAGATGGGTGTTTCTTTTTCTCAATCCTTCACCGAGATCTACAATTTTCAATCCCCTTCTTGTCCATAACACCTGACCCACTGGTGGGTTTCAGTGTTTGGAGAGAAAGAGACTTTTTTTTTTTTTTTTTTTTTTTTTTTTTTTGGAAATTAAACCCTCCAGATGGAGTTTCTGTCCTTCATCCCTCTACCCTCTCAAGGACTCTCCAAAAGTACTGGCAGGCCAAGGGAATGGGAAACTGAGAGTTGTTTTTCTTTTGTAACACAGTTCCAAATTCCCTTGAGAACTGTTTATATTCTGGACAATAGCAGTGTAACTAGATTTATCTTCTCTTCCCTCCCACATAAAAAGCAATGTTTTCAGCAAAAAAAAATATTTGGTTTTCTGTAATTTATGAAAACTTGGCCAGCATAAAATAAATGAAAATTAAATGAAGTTAAAAGTCAGTAACCAGTATTGCGGTATTCAAATGTTTTAAACAGTAGGATTTTTAAGTCATTCCGATGGTTTAAAGACTTTTTCATAAAATGCCAGAGAAAGTGCAGGAGTGGCTGATGTTTTCTCCAGATGTGTAGAGTACAGAAATGCAGCATTGTCCTCCCACTGTCCCATTGTCCTCAGACAATGGGAAACACACTATTCCCTTGCTTTCAAAAATATTGTCTGATTGGAAATGTTTCGAGTCTGTTTGAAATCAAGAACTGTCGCGACTTCTCTCACTCTCTAAAATTCAAATAAAGTTTTATGCTGTTACAGAGTGATTTTGTTGGATATAGTGGCTTTTGAGACAATTTTATTCAACATCTACCGCACCACAGTAAAGCCAAAGATCTTTAAGCAAAAGAGTTCTGTTGTGCACCTCTAACTCCTTCTTTTCTGTTGTCTGTATTCAGATTTAGTGGCTATGCAGTAGTCAGAGTTACACATTCAAGCATAGAAGGGTTACTCTGAGGTTTATTCAGATATTGGTAATAGATTGGCACTCTTAAATCCTGGGTATGAGCATAAACAATAAATAAGTGCTATTACATTATTGTTGCAATATTATGCCTGTGATTTTTATCAGAAAGCGTGATAATCAATATTACATTATGTATTATGTTTTTATGCTGTAATGTGTCGTGTTATTGTAGCGTTTTTGATTAAAAACTATTATACACTCACACTATAATATTTTCCCTCAAAGTTACTGTTTGAATCTCAAACCTGATGCCTTTTCACAAAGTAATTGCTGGTTTGCATTTCAGATATTATTTAGCAGAAATGTCTAGTTATTGTGATAAGACGCATATTAAAAATCTTATTGTTTAGTCATGTAGCATTTTTAGATGCTACATGACTACATGGTTGTTTTTCAGTATTTGAAAAAATAAAATAAAATACATTTCCTTAAAAGAACAACTGAAAGTCCAATACAAGACACAAGTAAGTGCTTCTTATTTAAGATTACATGGTAAGAGACGAGAAGGGAAACATCGCTCTGCACCAGGATCAGGCCTTCGCATGATGGTGATAAATCTTGACTCTTATTAGGAAGAGATATATGAGACGTGACAAGTATGATTGAACTATTCATCAATTATGCCTAGTGCCATTAAATTGCGGTTAATTGACCTCTGGGGAACTTGTCAAAGGAATTTGGGATCAGTGAAAGCCTAAAATTCTAATATAAAAAAAAAAAAAATCTAAAAAATTTCTTGAAAGGTCCAGACTATTGCAACAAATCTCACTACATCTCATTTAGGAGACTTGAGTGTAAACGTATACATGTCTCAAATCAATTCAATATGCAGTAGGTGTGGCTAAGTTAAGGCAACCATAAATGGACACACATATAAATCTCACAATTTTGAAACCTTTTTGAAAGTGACACAAAAAACTCATCATAAGTTACTTTTGAAGTTCAGTAGGAACGTTTGATGGGTTAAGGAGAACTGCTCTACGTACCAAACACTTCAAGAATGGTTTCGCCTTCTCCAGACCCGTCCTTGCCAGCAGTGACCTGGCAGTAGTATTTGTTTGGATCCGAGGGTTTCACAGACTTGATGGTCAAGGTGAGGTCTTCTTCCAGAGTGACTCGACCAACCAGAGGAGTGCCGGGGTCGCTCATTCGCTCGCCAGAGATTGTACGATAGGCCACTCTTGTTCTTTGATTACCAGTGTCCTAAAAAAGATTTAAAGGAAACAAACAAACAAAACAAAACAAAAAAAAAGCAGAATCTCTGACAGTGCGCTTTGTACTTTAAGAACTTCAATGTAAAAATGGTTCTTATGTGTAAATATTTTGACACAGTATACAATCCACTTACAATGTGCCAATCAACAACAAAATTTGACAAGGCTGTGCCAGAAAATGTACAGGGCAGTTTGGCTGTTGTTCCTCCGTCCGCCTCCACCTTCGGAGTCACCTTCACAGTTACAGCACCACAGCAAACTGGAAAAAACAAAACAAAAACAAAAAACAAGCAAAAGCAAAAAAGTTGATTATACGTGTCATCCTGTTTACACAAACCTATTTAATACATTTGAATAATATTGAAAGGTTATTTTATTTCTGTAATTCAATTCACTAAGAAATAAACATTTTGTAAATTAATTACACACAGAATAAAGTTTTCTTGCATTTATTTTGCTAATATGATAATCTCTCTGATTGCAGCTATTAAAGACACGATATTTAAGATTTAGAAAAAAAGACATGGTGGGATTGTTGTGATGTCTAGAGCCACTTTCTGACTTGTTGTAATTGATTGAACCTTGCATTCTGCTGTCTACATGGAAATCGATAACTGGCCTTGAGCTTATAAGTAGCAGAACAATGTTCCAAAGCACACCATTAACTCTACATAGGAAAGACTGGGCTTCTCCAAAACCTTCATTTAGATTTTTTTTTTTTTTGTCTTTGGACCTCTGATTGAGATCCTGTGACATCAGTTCAAACAGGATGTTCAGGCTGGAAAACCCTCCAAGAAATGAATGGACTCTTTAAAACAGGTGGGCAAATCTTCCTCCTTAGCGACTTAAAAGATGACCTTCTGCCCATGTTGACAATTATTTATAAGGCTAAAGAGCTAATTAAGTTTTCACACAGAGTGAGGCTGGTTTCAAAAGTCACAATTTGTTTTTCCCAATTGTTGGTTAAAAAATGAATTTCATTTCAGCTCTCCAAAAAAAATTTTCTTTCAACATTGAAAACATTGCTGAACCTTAACAGCAAGAATGTAAGTGACAAAGAAAGACATATAGGAAAATCTTTCCGGTGGTAAGATAATGTCAGAAGGTGAAAAATCTTTGAAGTATCTAATCATTCTCGAATCTGTTCTGGAAACTGTATATTAGGACCACAGCTGTTCTTTAATGCAAGAGCAGCACATCCACATTGTTAAGGTACCCCTTGAGAAGCAGTGCAGCCCTTGGGACTGGTGTGCTCCCATTTCAACAGACATTAGGATGCACCCAGTGTCCCAGATTTCAATGCACGACTATGCAGCTGAGGAACAAAATGGGCCTTGGCTACTTTCTCCAGGGACAGACAACTTATTCCCCAAGAAGACTGAATTACAATACGAGCTGCTGAGAAACAGGATGGAGAGCTGGGGGAAGCAAGAGAGCTCAATTCCTACAAACACAATGTGTACGTTCCAAATGTTTTCAATCAAAATGACAAAAAGCTGTAGGAAAAAGGCAGTACTATAAAGGGTTAATATAGTTATCACGCTATATTTAATTAGAAATCTGTCGATAAACATGACCGGTCTTTGTCGTTCCCAATTTAGATGTGCAATTTCAGGGCTTGTCAATACTACTTATGTCAGACTTATTCAACACGTCGGTAAACAGACCAAAGTTTTTAAGAAGTCAGTCGTGTTTGTGATGAAAGAAAGCATTGAACCAAAGTAGCTAATCCGAAACGCTTCAAAAACACCCTTATATATAAACTGAAGTTAATATTTAAACTGCAGGCATGCATACGGCTAATGAAATACACAGACCCAATATTCTGTATGATCACATAAATTAATCATACCATCAATTTCTAGACTACAAAATCCACCACTGAATAATTTATTTGTTGTGAAAATCTGCCAAGAGTGGAGAGAATATAGACTTCTGGGAACCGTAGCGGCTTGACAGGCTAGTTTTATTAAGGAGGCAGAGAGACGGAGGAGAGGATGAAAGAGAGTTTTTATAAAAATGTCTGCAGAGAGATGAGAGGAGCTAAGTGATGGACGTCTCGTTATCAGTCTGAAGAACAGAAGGGAAGACACGGAGCATTAAAAAATTTGGGAGGAGATAACAGGGTGTGCTGTCAAAATGAGGCACTATTTTAGCATTGCGTTGTTAGTGAGAGACATTCCACTGTGGTCAGATGCTGTGATTCACCACAACCCACAAACCACAGAGGGGTCAAAGACCAGTGAGGTGCTGACGTTCGATAAAAAGATCTCACGTCTCTCTGTCCAACATTTTACCCTCTCGCTTACTTTGCTCAGTTACTTTTTCACTTCCCTTGTCTCTATTTTTAATCTTGCTTCTCTTTTTTCCCCCCACTCCTCCTCATAAAATTATTCAATCTCAAGAGGACTGGTTTTACAAACTGATACTCGTGGCCTATGTTTGTAAAGGGGGGGAAGCCGCTAAAAGTATTCTCTATTTTTACGCCAAAACAAACAACAAAGGAGCCAAGCAAATGTACGGGAATGTTTGAGCAAATGAAGCACAGAGCTTTTCAACAGCACTTAAAGCTTAAGCGTCCCGTTGAGTGCTACATGGGAAAAACACACATTGTCGAACACAAAACATTAAAGTAAAAGACTTTCTGGCACATGTGCAGGATGTTTTACTCTTTACCAGGTGAGATACAGTAATTGGAGTTCTTTTGGGTTTACAGTAATTATGGTACTAATAATTGCAACTTTTGCTAAAACTTTTTTCAGCTAGACCCATGCTACAAGAAACTATGCCTGGGTGGTGAGATGCTGTAACCAGACCACCCAGGAAATCTGAAAACAACACTGCTTTGCTTTGATTGCTGTTTTCAAACTCTGTTTTAACTGATGCAAATGTGGACAGACAAGTTCAAACTGCGCAATTGGGTTTGTGCTCATGTTCTGTATGAGTGCAGAATTATTTTTCTCTTCAGTGACAAAAACAGGAAGAGCAGTAAGTTTACATTAAAAAGTGTATTTTCATTTAAAAATGATTCGCCAGATGTAGTGGGACATGCTGTCCTAGAATGAGCAGAGGAAGAGTCGCCTGTGGAAGCACAACACCTGCTACTTTACGTGTTCGCTGCAAGCAAACCTTCCAGTTGGGTCTTCAGAGGTTAAAACTTTGCCGCATTCCCAGTTTAGACATGATTAAACGTTAATGAGATTTGGGAAGTCTCAAACTTTATCAAAAATCATAATTAATTGCTTGTCAAACGTTGTTGAGCTATTTTCCCATATCTATCTGTATTACAGGTTTTGAAGTGACGTCTTCATCTAAAAACATCTAAAATCCAAAGTGGCAGATCAGAAATCAGGACAAAACTCTGAAAGGTGCATTTTTCACTGCATGTAGCAGTGAAAAAAATGGTTCCAATTATAATCTTTAAAAACGTTTGCAAATATGCTACAAATAACTAAAATGATTTAATTTAGAAGATGACAAATAAGCTTTGACAATTACTTGTAATACTTTATACTGCAGCTTACTTAAAGAGTGGATTTCACCAATCCTGAAAGCAAAGGACAATTTCAGTTTCCTCACTCGTGTTTGAGCCATCTGTTGGACAACCTTGTCCTGACCGCTTAGTATTTCTGACTGCCACTGATGTCACATGAGCAGAATAAATTGAGAAAAATTAAAATAAATAAAGGTTTGGCAGAAAACCTTGAACATTGATGCAATAAGGGGAAAGAAGACTCTTCTTGTAACAATAATGCACAAGGGTAGAAGGGACATGCAGCCTTTTCCAGAGCAAATGTGAAGCCTCTTCACTGATTATTTGAGGATGCAGATTAAAGATTCAAATCACATTGGCTGACAGTTGATTTTGAGCCATGCAAGTCACACTACAGCAATCCTATTTCAACTCAGGAGGAAATACTGTAACATCTGTGTCTCATTCTTGCATCACACATTAAAGAACATTTTTCAACCACTGGTGCAAATTTGCCAAACATAATGGGTTTACAACCGCTCCACTCTCACTTCCACAACTGTTAAAGGCCCCCCTTTTTTTTATTCTACTGTATAATGATGTAAAACTGTTATGAGTTGAAGCATCCGGTGAAAGACTGCTACCATAATTTACAGAACAAACAACCCACTGAGGACGATTAGGTGGCGCTGACGTCTGGTACGACTCAATTAAAAGGCATGAAAATCTAAATCAGCAGAGTCCATCACATCCTGCTTCTTCTACCAAATTGCTGCTCACTGATTTTATTTTATTTTTTATCTCAGCCGTATCTTTTGGTGCAATTCGCAACACGTTGAGTCCGGAGTGACCAATCGGGCCGCCGCTCTGTGTTTTATACACGCGGGGCAGCTGGACAGACAGAGACGGGCAATTAAAGAATAATTAGGGAGTCTTCCATCCAATCTGAGCCTGGAGCAGCATGTGGGTGTGTGCTGCAGTGTTTGTGTATTTACAGAAACAGGCGGATGGCTATCATATTGTGTGAGAGTGAGAAAAAGAAACAAGGAGGAGCAGTGGGGGCTACTGGGGCGTACAGAAGGGTGGGGGTGAACGGTGGCGGAGGGGCCTCGTTAGCTGATGCAGGCTAGATAATCGGATTTTGTTAAAGAGAGGGAAGGTGTGTGTGAGGTGTGTTTGAGCGGGTAGAAAGGCAGATGGGAACAATATGGTCAGATTGTGACCTGTACACACCCACATAAAACATAAGCACACACACACACACACACCCTTACAGTACATCTATAATGCATGGGATATTTATGAGCATCCTAACTCCTTTAAAAAAGCTCTGGCTAAGTACACTGTGTGAGAAAAAGAATCCAAAGTCTGCAGCAGAAGCAGAGAGGAGGAGACCCAGAGGGTTGTGTCAGTCCCACATCTACTGAAAAGTTAATGTGAAACGAACTTTAAAACCCTCCTGTCTGCCTCCTCTCTCTGCTGCATCTCTTTTTTTTTCTCCTCTCTTTCTCTCTCTCACACGCACACACACACACCTACACACACACACACGAAGAGAGAGGGAGCCTCTCATTATGAAAAGAGCCAGCTGGAGCCTCTCACTCTCTTGTCCTCTTTTTCTTCTCTTGTTTTTGTCTCACCTACTGTCATATTCTGGACATCATACCGGGAGCCTCTTTCTCTTTGGCATGCCTCCTTTTATCCATGAATCTCAAAGAGCATCTTTTAATACCCAGTGCTCAAGTCTTTTATTTACAACAGAAGCTGAGGATTTGCAAGTTGGCGATATAATAAACCAAAGAAGAAAGGGGGATGGAGGGAGAGAAGAAAAGAAAAACACTGTGCTGTACGACAGTCAGCTATAACCAAAGTTTTTTTAAGTAACCATATACTCTTTTTTTTATATATAGCTATCTTGCTATACACAGCTCTTGTAAAAAGTGATAGATGATTGATGTAACTCAGAGAAGTGTTTACCTCTGCATAATACAGCTAGGGGTCCAAGAGAGGTGACTTAGACTTCAGACTGCATATATTACAGTGAAGGATCGTAAAACCCCACATCAACACTGCCACAGGAAGTGTACAGAAGATTATTCTGAGCCAAACATAGGGAAGGGCAGCACACACACAACGTGGCACCTGATGAATGATGAATGTCAGTGTACGCGAGTGTGTGTGAGTGTGTGTGTGTGAGTGTGTGTGTGTGGTCCAAAACTCAGACAGGATTAGTGGCTTTGAAAGTTGGCAAAGCAAACAGTGCTGGGAGACACGGCTTCAATGTCATGAAGGACTTAATCACCTACAGTATGAGGTAAAGAAGCTAACAGCAAAAACATAGGCAACTTGCAGACATTTTTACATGATGTCAACCAGAAGCTTCAATGCATTTCATTGGGAAATTATGCGACAAATCAAAACAAATACTACATAACTGAAGAAGAAGAAAAATAAGACATGGTTTTCATATTCTGTTACAAATGAAACTGCTGGAAGCTGTGCTGTTCATTTTTGGCAAATCAATGTCAATATTTCATAGAACAAAATAGTCGACAGTCACAAACTGTCGACTGTGGTCTGAATTTTGACTGGAGAGTTGCAACATTGGGTAATAAGTTAAGCTTTTTGTTGCAACTTTGATGAAGAACTGGTTGCTTGAAAAATCTCTTTGGTTGAATAAATAAAACGTCTAAGAGTGCAAGTCTCTGTTGAGGTCTTTGCAATTGTTCATCAACTATTAATAGATGGAAAAATCATTCTAAATATACTGAAAGAGGTGCTGATCAGTCGAAAGCGTTGAATTCTGGAAGTTGCATCATGCTTTTCTGATTACCACATGCTGAAATCCACTCAGCTCTCTACGACATCGCAGCCGTTTCTTCTAGATTTCACTCAGTTTGCTGTGCTTTGAATTTTCTATCATGGTTTTTCCATGTTGTGATTTAGCAACTATCCTCTTTTTTGGTATGCATGTGTTGTATTTTTTACAGCTGTGAATAGCTGCCTTTCCTTCTCCATTTAAACAGATTTGCCCAGTTAAATTTATGCTAATGAAAACTAATATTCGGAGGTGCATTCAGCTGGAACTGAGACGAAACACGTTTCTCTAGCTTATCTTTAAGCAAGAAAGCCTAGAATATTTTTGATTTGAAGCCATCAGGGGATGAAATTGATTGTAAGACTATCTATTTACTCTAACAAAGAAAGTAGCAGAAGAACAATGCAGTTTCACTTCCACAAACAAAATGCTAGCATCGCCTGTGTGCACACATTTTTATAGCTGAGGATTAAGTCATCTTCCCCTCATCTGGCTAGCACTGACAATTTCCTGTAAATATTAAGGACTGGAGCAGATTCAAATCTCGTTTTTATGGGCCTCCTTCACTAAGTGCTCACATCAATCTGCTTGTCATGCCATATTGCAACAGTATGACAATACAGTTTGATTAGGGAGTTTCATTTCTGCAGCAAAACTTGATCTCAGACATTTTTCCCAAAGGTGGAGACATAATGGAGTAAAACAAACAGGAAAGTGTCCCTGTGGGTGTTCTCTAAGTAAATGCGATGATTTTTCTTTAAGTTGCAAAAACACACAGCATCCCAAAGATGGTTGTTTACTGAATTTACATATAAGAAAGAATAAAAAAGGAATTGTTATTATGTAATGTTTAAGCATCTGGAAACAAATTAAAAACTTTGTTAGTGATTTCCTCTTGAATCTCCTAAAGTTTGAGTGGGCGACAATTTGAGACAGAAATAAGCATGGGTTTACACCACATGGCACAAACCCAGCATGTGAGCTGGGTCTGTGTGTGTGGGTCAGAGCCTTTCTGGGGCAGACTCCCTCTGTCAGGGTGGGACCTTGTAAGGCATGGAGTCCATCAACGCCTGAGTGATGAGGCAGGAACAGGTGCAGCGCTGGGGAACGGCAGCTGCTGCGAGCTCCAGACGCAATCGGCAAACCAACAATGAGGGCCACATAGAGAGCAGCATGGGAGAGAGTGAGAAACCTCGAGTCACGCAGATGACAGACAAGCAGCAAGACGGGAAGTAACATGGTTGGAAAAAAAAAAAAAAAAACCATACCGTTTGGAGAATAAGGCTTTTAGTGACCAAGGAGACAAAGACACAGTTAATGAAAACAAGCCAGACGTCTGGCCCCTTGGAAGGGGGTAAAGGTAATTGCATCCTAACATGATGCATGCAGATATTGAGGGTTGTCAGTTCAACTTATTAAAAATAAACAAAAGTAATAATAATAATATCAATAGATTACATTTTCCTTGAACATAGAAAGTACTTCTGATTGAGCTTTTTAAAGGACAAAGGAAATGAAGGAGTCATGGATCAAAATATGCTGTCACGTGGTAAACATCAGTAGCACCTTATACTTAGCTAAACAAAGTATAGTCATTATTAGATGGCAGGTTGAATGTGTAGTCTGCTGAGGAAAACTAGAAATGTAACTGATCAACTTCTGCGATCTGCCACCATGCCACTGAAAACTCTGCCCCAACGTACAAATCACCGGATTACTTGTATCTGTTCATACCATTAACCTTGTGTTTTTTCTTTGTTTTACTTTTAGGTTTATTTATGTCTTTTCTGTCATTTCTACCCAGCAGGGATAGATTTTTTTTTTTTTATCATATTGGCAATAAATGGTCAACTGAATATGACTGCATTGTATTTTAAGTTGGTTTGAACTGGGATCATTAGATCTGGCTCTAACTATAGGACTTACTTTGATTTATATGAACTGAACTTATTTAAAATCAGTTGTAGCAGACTTAGATACTGTATAACTCAACATGATCTGGACCTGCTTGTCTTGTAAAGTACACTGAGATTAAATTTGTTGTCATATAGATAAACTAATCTGACATGAACTTAGTAGAGGAATATTAATGCTAAGCCTTAGCAACTCATTTGCAGTCAATTTGCCAATTCACCAAAAGTAGTAATAAGGAATATTAATGAATCATTTTTAGTTTTTCATTATGACTAAAACTACAAAATAAAATAATTGTAAAAGCGTCAAAGTGTAATTGATATTTCTTAAAATCATGTTTTGCCAAATGATTGTAAAGAAAAATTGCACTGAAAATTGTACCATCGACTGAATAGAAAACACGGAGAAAGAAAATGTAAAACTCAGGCCATCATAAAATATATTCGTTGATAAAAATAGTCATACATTTGTCAAAGACCATAAAAATGAAAATGTCAAGTCTGACCACTGATCTAATAAAATGTCCAATATCCTGAAGCACTTACAGCTTCATCCAGTTCTTTATGTAGATAGATTCCATACACAGTAAACAATAACATAAATTTCTCCCTTTTGGCAGACAATTACAGTAACTATGGCTACCATATCTCAACTGTTTCCTTTGTGTTTTATACAGAAGCCCTTTGCAAACCTTCCCCATAACAGATTCATGCACAGTTGAGACCAAATGATCTCATAAAATCAGATACTAAACACTTTATGAAAAGGTACAACTCTGTTTTTACTCTGTTTGGCACTAAATCTAAGTTTATTTTCTTTTTCATCTAAATTAGGACAACTAAACTATTTCTGCTGGCTAAATGTCATAAATATTTGATAAAACTAACATTCATTTTCAAAACCAGCATCAGAAGTTTACACTGACATTACTTTAAAGAACTTAAGAAAGGTAAGATCATGAAGTCATGTAAGCTTCTGATGAGTTAATTGCCAACATTCATAATGTGACACAATATTGTAATTTGATTTGCTCCAAATCGATTTATAAGGCATTTCTATCAAATGCTACAAAAATATACGTAAACTTTTACAGTTTAGAAAAAGTAACAATACTTGTCTAAACAATTATCTTGTTATTCTGAAATTTAGCAAATATAAATAATTTGTGGGAGTCTTAACTGAACATAAAACAAACAAAAAAAAAAACTTTTATACTGATTTCATGTCAGATAGCAAGGAAAACAAGTTAGGAATCTTGTTATGTTTGTAAATATAAATTTAATTTGATGATTTATGGTGTTTTATGGTAAACTGTAATTTAGGACGATGTGTACAATTCCCTGTTTCTTCTCCAAAAACAGAAAATCAAAGTTCTGAATCTTAAGACTCTCTGAACATCCAGTAAATCCTTATAAACTTGTTCACTCAAACACCCACGGATTAACTAAAGTGATCATCAGAAGAGTTCTAGAGACGAAAACTTTTTGTTGAAGATCTTGGCTAAGTAGAGCATTGACAGCAGCACTCTAAAGTCCCAATTACAGCAATCTGAAATTCAGCTTCAGATTTATGAATCTTATCTGATCCCCACAGGCCCTTTAAAAGCCTCTCTTCTCATAACTTTGACTGGATGGCAGAGATTTAATGTCGGTCATATACGATATCTGGGCCTCTAATTGGAGTCAAACAGGATTACATGTTTAGTTCTCGCATGTCGAATAGAGGTACCCTCATTTTCAGTGGATTTCCTGTATTTTATGAGGGCGAAGTGTCATATCTGTATGTCTTCGGAAGGAGGATTGTTGATTAAAGGTGAGATACAGGGATACCGGCTATAACTCTGATGCCACCTGCTAACCCCCCCACAATTACAGGATAAATGACGGTCTGCTCGTCTTCCTGTCTCTGCTTGTACCATTGCTGCCTTAAGTAAAAATAAGATTCACACCTGGGACCCTGCAGTCGCACACAAATTCACACAGTTATACCTGAAGGCTCTCAGACTTTTTATCCTGTTTTCTTGTAGTATATTGATATTTGAAGAAGTTCCAATGTGATGTCTCCACAAACACAGAAGATAAAACCTGATATGCCTGAAGATTCAATCCCATATAAGTTAAGGCTTCGGTATCCTTTTAATGTTAGGGTTTAGTGTTAACTTAATTTGTCTATTCTCTTAGGCTGCACTTTTATAGCTCTTAGATCCATCCCCTTGGTTAAAATCTGTTTCATCTTCTGTGTCTGAAGTGCAAAACACACTTTCAATGGCACCAATTTGATTAGCACTTAAAACACGTTTCACTTTATGTGGATTTAGAGGTCGAGCTTCCTTTTAAACAAGTGAAATGAGACGAAAGGATGGGTCAGAATGGAGCGGGATGGAGAGAACACAGACATTAGCTTGGAAGGCCGGATCTTCCCGGGGACTTGATGTTGACGTAATGCAGCTGAGTCAAACACAAGCCAATTTGCAATGGGCTGAGATTGCATCAGTAGTCTCCCCCTACTGCCATAAGGCTCCACGACTTTCACATCTGCATCAATGCTGTAAAGCAGGGCGAAAAGGGAATGCAGTGTTTAATGACTCTGCAAATGAGTGAACAGCAGTGCCCCCCCATAAGGTACCATAAGGCAAGAAGATTTTAAAATATTCCCTGTAGCTCAGTAAATCTGATCTGATGCGATTTCATATGTCTGCAATTTAGGGGGTTTTCCCAAAAATTTGGTGACTTCTCTTTGACAAACAGATGTACAGAAGCAATGAGGCTACAAAAGTAGTAATAACCCCCCCCCCCCCCCCCCCCTCCCCCAAGAAAAAACAGCAACAATGACTGTGTGCACTTATGACTGAAATAAGTGCAGTTCAGTGATACACCGGCCCCAAAGAGGCTCAGTGGTGAACAAGAGAAGCGAAGGCTGACCCATGGTCCGATCTAACAGACAAGCTAGTGTAGCTCACATTGCTAAGGAACCTCATTGTCAGATTAAACAGTTCATAACAGTTTAGAAAACATGAGGCTACATAGCCACCGACTAATCAAGGTGCCCTATGTTGACCCTTGTTCACTGACGACATGCCAACAAAAAGTATGAGCATAATAAATGGAGCATGAAGGAAGGAGGAAGGTGTTCTGGTCTGACGAATCATGTTTTCACTTCAAACAGGTTTCTGCCATGTGAGGCTCCAGAGCTAACTAGACTTTGACAACATTTTTTAACAAAGTTATGGTAACAAAGGTTTTCAGGTTTCAACAGTTTTTAATTCATGGAACATTTCCATTGAATTTCTGCAACAAAATGGCACAGAAAGTAACATTAATATTTCAGGTTTGAAACAATTGTATGTGGGCGGGGTTTTTTTTTTACATCCCACAGAAGAACTTTTTATCTCTTCTCTTTTTGCAACATTTTTACAATGTGTTTTATTTAAAAATCCAAAAATATATTTAAAAAATCGCAAATTTGGTAGAACAATTTTTTTGTCCACATTTTTAAGGTATTAACTTGGGCTCCAAATTTTCCAGATGTCAATCCAGTCATGCATTCGTGCAGAAATTTGGAATCTCCAAGGTTTTCACTACTTCCAAGTCCAAAATAAATATGGCTGCCTGTGGCAAACATACGGCTGTTAGTTTTAGTCATAACGTTGTGTAGTCAGTTTGAATTTTACTAACTTGGTAACACAATAATGTATGACCTCTATTAGTGAGAATGTTCTTGCAGTGTTGCAAGATAAGACATGCCATCACTAGACTGGTCCTGCAAATAGTGCTCATTTTCCAAATCGAACCTGAAATACTGTGGAGCTCAGTAAAACGTCATCCCCAGATCTCTGACTTCAATGACATGATTTAGGAGTGTGGGTTTTGTTTCCTGTAGGCAGTAGGGATTTGCGCTGGGTCTGCACTGCAGTAGAGGGCAAAGAGGTAAGATCACAGCATGTGTCACTGTGACCGATAAATCACAGCTTTACGACTTGTGCGCTGTATCATCTCATGGTGGTTTAGGAGCTCAAGACAAACAGTGTGAAGTGGGCTACAAGGTCGGCCCGTCATGCACCCTTTTGTCCACTGAGAAATTCCCCCTCATCAGTCTTCCTCCCCTGGCAACGGGGTGAGAAGTCAACTCCATTCAAACAGAAGAGTTTGGAGCCACGCAGTAAGTAAGAGGATTTGTACGTGCGTGGGAGAGGGAGTGTTTGCCCTCTTCGGACATAAGCGTGCAAGTGGGAAGGAGAAAGTCTGGACAAGGAGAGATGGGAGACAGGGAGAAAGAGTCCACAAGAAGAAGATAAATCTGTCTACTGTCCTCCCAGGAGCAAGCAACAGTTGTAAAAGAAAAAATAAAACAAAAGAAATAGACTCAAGTAAGAGATTAAAATAGAGAGAAGAATGTATGAGTCTGGGGAATTATAGTGCTGTGTAAGCACTCCTGGAAAGGTTGCTTTGATATATCGCCTTAGTGATAGAGCAAAGTGTCCTTCATCATTTGAATTAGCTAAGTAAAACCCCACTCATCTCTCACACTGAATCTCTAAGTCATTCATAATGCTAATACATTTCAGTTAATGCAATCTGCACGCACTGACTGACTCCATTTATAGAGACCAAGATTTCCCAAAAGGCAGAGGGAAAAAAGATACACTCACCAGTTACTTAGTTAGGTACACTTATTCAATTGCTCATGCTCAAATAGTGAATCAGTCACTCATATGACAGTAACTTCAGTAATTCAAGCCTAATGAACATAGTAAACATAGTTATCTGAAGTTGAAACCGAGGATCAGAATGAGGACCGAGGGAGATTTAAGTGACTTTAAATGCGTCGTGGTTGCTGGAGCAAAATGAGCTCGTCTGACTACATCAGGAACTGCTGATCTGCTGGGATGTTTGGACACAACCATCCATCAGGTTTACAGAGAATTGTCTGAAAAAGAAAAAGTATCCAATGAGCAGCAGATGTGCTTGTGTCTTCTTGATGTCAGAAGTCTGAGAAGACTATAAGATTATAGAAAATAGCTCAAATAGTCACTTTTCGCAAGAAGAAGATGCAAGATGCATAATCCACATATCTTGCGACCAAGATACATGGATTACTTTAAAACGAACCGGATGGACAACAGCAGCAGGAAACCACAATGTGTTTACTTCTGTCAGCTAAAATCAACTGAAGCTCCAATGTGCATGTGGTCTCCAAAACTAGACAATGACAGAAAGAATTAAAAGTTTCCTGGTGTGATGAGTATTGAGTTGAGTCCTGACATTCAGCAAGAAATCTTATATTCCTCTTAACCATTGTTTTTAGTACAGACGACAGCAGTGCTCTGGTGTGGAGGGTATTTTCATGACACACTCCGGGCTGCGAAGAACTGACAATCCAATGACCTCCACTGTCACTCAATCTCAGTCCATGCCTCTTTAACATATGGTGGAAAACGAGATTAACATTTTTAATTTGCAACCAAACAATCTGATGAAATGAAGACAATATGAAGCAAAATTAAAACGAGGAATGATTCACGTTGTTGTATTTGTGCCTCTGCAAATTATGGCAAAAGGGAGGACAACTCAGTGTGATGACGGCGTACCTAATAAAGTGGCTGGTGACTGTATACATGTGAATAATATGCAAGAATGGATTAAAATATAAACTAGAATTTTATAAGTCTGTAAATCAAAGTGAACCAAACATAAAGCGTCTCCAATTACAGCAAACCATCTAGTCTTGGCTGGCTTTCATTTTTAGGGAGAATTCAATTTGGAACAAGATTGAACAGGACGAAAAAGTGTGTCTGTGTGTGTGTCCTGACCGACCTAGAAAGAACCCAATCAGTGGATGTCACTAAAGGGGCAGAGATGAGAAAATGTGTTAATATTTAATGTTTTGGGGGCCCCAGAATCAGGGCCTCCTCTCTCTTTTGCCGCAGGCCCTCCAATTACCATATTCTGTCCTGTTCTACCCACACTGTCTCTTTCTCGCTATTACTCTCCTTCCTTGAAACGCATCTACAGGCAAAAAAGGATGAGACAGGACCAAGGAATGGAGAGGATGAAGAGAAAAAAAATGACAGGAATAGTTTGTTTAACAAGGTTTTTTTTTTAGAGACCAAGGTTAGGTAGCCAGAAGGTTTCGCAAGACTGCAAACATATGCAGAAGAGAAATGAGAAAGCAAAACTGAAACAAACAATAAGGAAGAAGATGAAGTGAGAGAATAAGAGAGTCCCCTGTGCGTTTTCAATTCCACTCTGCCTCTACCCATTTATCAAAGTAAATGACTTGCCTTAATGGGCCACAATAATATGCAGTGTTTGGCAGAGGTAATCTGCTTGCATATGTTGCCACTAATCTTGCTGGTGCCTATAATGGGCTGTCCTAATGAGTTGCATTCAGTGATGGAAGTGGTGGAAAACACTATAAATTGCCCACAGGACCAAAATAAAAGGTAAGACAGCAAAGGGAAGATGATAGAGGGAGGAATTGCAAGTGAAAAAGAGAAAACTGGTTTATTTATCTGTCTCACATTTTGAGAAAAATGTCAACAACTCGACTGCATTGCACAATAATTATAATTCATTTAGACTGTGCAATTTGATCCAAATCTGGCTACATGACCATGATTGTATTGTGTTCCGGTTATTATTTGTATTTAATTAAGTTTACATTTGGACTGAAATGGATTATACATGACCACATAAAAGTTACATTTGAATCCATTTCAAAAAATCTTAAGGCAATGTTTTGAATTTATTTTTGTGGTAAAAGTAAAGGGGTTATATTTTATACTGGATAAAACTGTGCTCACTGCTAGTTCCAGTATTTTTCTTTGAAAAATGAATAGTACTCTCTAATGCCTTGTTTCCACTGAGTTTGTGTAGTGTGCTATTTTATGATACAACAAATTCAGGAAAGTGTTTACATTGGGTTTATCTGGGCAGATAGAGTTCAACCCAAATGGCTAATGCTGTGTCATTCTTGTGCAACAATAAACGATAAACATGACGCACTAGTGTTTGCTCCAAGCTGTGGCATTCTCCTATCCCACAGTCAATGGACTGTGTTGTGTGACAACAATAGCTTTACACTAACCTTACCATTCAACTGTCTTAGGGACCTACAACTGAATTCGGCCCAGGAATGTTGTGGTACGGGTCAGTTGTATGGGCCATTTTACAATGGAAACAGACAAAATAGCACATCAAAATGCACTGATCCCTGTATAACCTCTCAGTAGAAATGAGGCATCAGCCTTGGTGGTTAATGCTTCTATTTACTGTGGAGTACTTTAAATTCAGTTTGTGAGATGTTCTGAAAGGTCAGTGTTTCTGCGATTTTACGTTTTGATTAAATGGATCACAAAAGGAAAGGAGCTGCAATTCTCAAATATTTCTAGAATAAAAACATTTGAGTCCATCTATGAAGGTCAGCGTCTTCAATATTGAGAACCTTTTATTTGGGGATGATTTCATAGACGAGTAACTGGACTGCTGAGACAGGAAGGAAAATGTTTTGAGGTAAAATAGTCTCTAGTCACATTATGCTTTAGAGCATCTAAGTGTATTAGTTTCCATTTCTCTACTGCCCAGAATTGGACAACCATCTGTTCCTTACTTTAATTTCAGTGTTTACCTTTCTCTAAAATTGGAAACATTCAGTAAACATCAAAATATGCATTCACTTCTCATGCAGACTTTTTGTTCTTTGAAATGAATTAGAACAAACTGGGCTTACAATCTGACAGGATTTATTTATTTTTTTTGGGAAACTCACTTGAACATTCATCACAATCCAATTTCTCACACAATCATCTCCACCAGTCAAAATGAAAACTGACACTGCAGTTTGAAGCTTGGTAAAGAGTTTGGCAGTTTTATTATTAACTGATTAAACGCAGCTAAGCATCTCCATCCTGACATCAGAGCATTACAACCTCCGACGTGGTTTCAGTGGTAACTATGTGGAGTTTAGAACGGAAGTTACTCTGGTGGTGCAAATTTATAGATTCAACAAGTCTTAGTTAACTTACTTTACTTTGCCAGGAGGCGTTGCGATTCAACTTTGCAATGTTGTCAATCTTAATATGAGCTTGAATTTGATATTGAATGTAAAGCAAGACATTAAAAGATTTTTTTTAAAAAGACATTAAAGCCCAGGTTCAGGCTCTGCAACCACACAAACAAAAAAAAAACCCAAATAAAAAACTTTAATGGGTTTTGGATGGAGTTTGCAAAGATTGGGTTTAATTTGCAATCCTGTTTCCCTTTATTTCCTCTTCTCTGACTTTATACAGCCAGTTGGTATACAACCTCAGCATATTAAAAGAAAAACTGATTTGCGCTCAAAGTATAGACAGAACCCTGAAGTCAGGAAGGATAAAAAGGATAGCCGAGCTGACTTAATAGAAATGAGTGGGTAGACATTACAGCTAATCTCACTAAAAGGGTTAGGACAAAGTGCTGCTGTCTCTGCCGTCGCTCTCGCTTCCCCAATAGATCTGTCCTTGAATCAATTCATTCTGCAAGCCATTTCCAAACATGCTGTGCAGATAAATACTCTGCATTAAAATAGCTCTTTAGTCCATTTGATGTAATAAAAACCGACTCCATTAGCGGATGTCCATGTGTGAGTGTGTGTGTTTGTGTGTGTGGGTTTCCAAAAATATAACAGGACAAGTTGTGTTAGGTAGAAAAATAAAAAAAAAATCAAAAAAGACAGACACTGCGATAGAGAAAGTGAGATTTGCGATAGGCAGCAGAGTGCGGAAACGGACAAGGTGCATTAGGTGTTTCTCTGTAGGTCAAATATCACCGGCTGTGCTGCCAAATCTCAGTGTATTTTAATACTGATGAGACTGGAGATGAATATCTGAGGGTATATTTACAGTAACCTATTTACCAGCTCATACTGCTCCAACTCCAAACAGCTAAAACACACATACAAACATACACATCTGCTTTTCACCTCTCAACATCCCTTTCTCAACTACAGCCTCCATCTGTCATCTTTTCTTTCTTTTTTTTTCAGCTCTCACCTCTTGCTGAATTGTAGCGCCTTGGTGTTTGGTTGGTCTGACAAAGGGGTCTCTCCCTGCTGGATGGGTTACACAAACAATGTGAGATGAGGTAAACATAGTGAGGGCCTATAAGTAAATAGCAAAAATGTTCTGTCTTTCTAACCATCTCTCTCTTTAACGGAGCAGGGAGCAATATGACAGAATTGTAAAGATGACTGCTTCCTGCTTCTTCTCATTCTGCAAGTGATCAATCATGTTTACATCGGATGAAGGTGTAACCATTCATCAGCGCTGGTTTCATAAGACAGGACAAAGTAGCTGATAGTGAAAATGACTAAGTTGTGATTGTTATCACTTAAACAGACTAAATTGTGACTGTAAACTTAAGATTAATAATTTATGATATGTTCAGCACTGTACTGCAACAGGAAATCTCTTTAAAGAGCTTTAAGACCTGCAGGTGTGTTTAAATAAACTAGATAACTACAAAGGGAATGCAACAGATAACAAAAAGTGAAAAAAGAAAAGATAAATAATAAGACAAATAGTCATGCCAGTTGACATGCCAATTTCTCACAATTGAAAAGCAGGAGGAAGAAGATAGAAGATCTGATGACTTCCTCTCCTGTCAACATTTAAGCAACATTTAAGCATCGCCAAACCAGATAAACTTCCATTCAAAAAGTGAAACTCACACAGATTAATTCCACAAAATGATATACCCCACTTTTATAGTGTAGAAATTAACACTTTTATAGAAATAAACACTTTTATTGGGTTTATTTCTGTTAATTTTGATTGCCATGGCTTACCACTAATGGAAAGACTGCGAGCGTTTGCAGTCTACCCTCTACTGAGGGTATCACAGGCAAAAAACTGCCAACTGCCCCGAAGTTTTATATTTGCTAATATTCAGTTCTTCTTTTGGTTTTCAGTTTTACTATGATCTATAATCTTTCCAAAGGCCAATTTGAAGCTTATTTTCACAAACAAGACTAAAAATGATCCTATTTAGTATAATTCTACTCACCTTGGCCCTAATTACAATTGCAGCTCTGCTCCAGATTGTATGTATTTTCCATAAATCATTTTGGCTCTACTTCAGTTAGAATTGCTCTGTCTGCATTTTCTGTATCTGTTGCATCCTCTTCCAGGATCTCTCTCCTCCCCTTGCTTGTCTCTCATTCACTGTCTGTTGCAGTGCTGAGTAGCACTCTGCCCATCTCATTTAGAAGCAGCCCTCCCTTCTCGTCTAATGAGGCTTCAGCTTGGCAGAAAAGGGAGAAAAGGCAGAGAGAGGAAACCCATTTCCACTTCTTCAGCTGACAGCAGTTCCCTCTTGAGTTTCTTTTCTAATACCCACATGGGATTATGTTAGAGAGCTGGAATAGGGGGAAAATGGTGGAACAAATGGATATCCACTCTTCCCCATTAGCCTCCATTATCTGGAAGCATCATTTCATAACTAGAGACTAACAAGGCCGCAGTGGATGTGCCTGTGCGAGTGTTGTAGGTTCAATTGTGCGCCTTGGTTGGACCAGGATACACAAATCTGGTGCGGACAGCTCAGAAACCAGAGTGAATAGCCCTTCTTTGTGCCCAAGCTGAAATGCGAGAGCGCTTGCTGAATAAAGAGGGTCTTATAAGGGGGTGAGGGTCCTCCTTAGGGGCCCAGTCAGTCGGGCATGACAAGCCAGTGCCGCTGTAATGAGATAACAGGCCACTGGTGTACGCCTTGATTCATTCCTCCTTTCTTTTCTTTCTCTACGTCCCTTATCCTTTTGCTGTTTTCTTATCCACCCATTGCTCTATTTTTTCAAAACAGGCCATCATGCTCAGCAGGCTGGTAAAGCCTGTGTGTAAGGGACAGATAGAGGGATAAAGAGGAATGGGTAGACCCAGTGGCAGGGAGATAGGGTGAAGGGGAAAGACAAGGGCACAGGGGTGTGAAAGTTAGAGCTTGAGAAGGAGCATGCCCCTTTGTGTGTGCGCATTTCTGGAAATATACCCGAGCAAATGATAAGAGCTCGGAAATCTTAAATTCAAAGAAGGGAGATAGGAGTAATCATATGAAGGGTATACAGTCACTAGCTCTGTGAAGGCTGAGTAAAGCCAACCTTCAATCCTCAGACATCAGAGAATTACCACTGTACCAGCCCCAAAGCCCTCACATCTCTCCCCTCACCCTCAACTCTCCCTGCCGTGCCCAAGCAGACCTTTACCGTGTTAACAGCGGCAACACTCAGTGGGAGGTAGAGAGATACTGGAAATCCCCGTTCGACACTGAACCTGTTCCCTGTGTGCTAGAAATATGGCTTTCGGCTTTTGACATCACCTACAGTGGCTTGAAAGTTTTCAGATTGTATCACAGTACAACCACATGAGTTAATGTGCAGCATATTACGATTTTAATTGTGATAGACTTTACCTAAAGGGTGCAACAAAACTGGCCCAGAAAAACTGCAATAGCATGTAATCAACAAATGAATGTGGCGGTAGATGCGTCACGTTGTGGCAAGGCTTTTCTTCAGCGAAGCCAGTCAGCGTTGATGGAGAGATATAAGGAGCTGAATCGGTCAAAACCAGATCAACTCTGTAAGACAACATACGCGCTGCAAAAGATTTGAGACTGGTGAAGTCCATGTTCCAGATGAACAACAACCCACAACCTCAAACTAAAGAGATGAACACATACATGTGATAGCATTGCCAAGTCAAAGTCAAGACCTAACTAAAGAATTTGTGGAAACACTTGAAAATTTATATTAGTCCACTTATTCTGACTAAACTTGAGCTATTTGTGGAAAAAAAAAAAAAAAAAGAATTTCCAAAAACATCAGTCTCTAGATGTGCAAAGCTAGTAGAAAAAAATATAACAAATAGCTGTATCTAGCTTGATCATTAGCTAATTGTCATTATAATAGCATTGTCTGCAATACAAAAATATATAAACAGACTCTTTGGATGCCAACACTCGATTTTCTGATTTTTTTTTCTCTTTTTTTGTGACCAAAGTGCAACAGCTCACAGAGAGTAGTAGGAACATGATTATGAAGTTCCAAAAAAGATATTGTGTGACTACACACTGGTAATATGTGCTTTGACGCAGAAGGTTTGAATAGAAATGCACCACTTACATTTTTGCTTCTACAGATTTCAAGACGTAGTCATACTTTAGCGCACTACATACAAGTGCCTTTTTGTCTCTAAGCAGCAAAGATTGATGGCTTCAACTGGCCTCCTGGTATGATTTGCAGCTTAACTTTCTCACTTCCTCAATGATTCATTAACACGCTTCTTCCTAAATCAATGTGTTCTTATCATACAAAGACATATTTATAGTCGGGGATACAGACTGCTAATACCGAGATTTAATCTCAGTCACATGAGCTGACTTCTTGGCTATAAACACTAGCACCGCCAAAATTAAGACTAGGAGCTGTCTGTCTGTGGACCCTAAATCTACGTTCTCCTGATTGCCACACAGAGGACACTGCAGACTATAACACATGCAAAGATACCTTTTAATACCCTTCATCCCACCTTCAGTTCCTTCCTAGCAACCTACCACTACCCCCACACGCTCTTTTTGCCTATTATGGTGGATTAACTTGTTATGCTTGGATGAACTTCAGTAAGTGGGGGGTACAAAGTCACACCTCGATACCATCGCTGGCAGGCAGGCAAATATGGTCACAGGACTGCTGGCACACACACATGGAGCCTTCTGGTCTATGGTGAGACACATGCAGGCATCAACACGCAAGCACACGCATGCGGGTATACACACAGGAACCAGACTGCCATGCCACAACAGAAAGAAAGGTGCAAAATCCAAACCAAAGCCTCAATTAATCCCTATGATCCCTCAGAGATGGAATAATTCAGAGTTAATTACTATTCTCCTGCTTTGCCTCTTTTTTTTTCTCCTTGATTTCTAAATCCACTAAAGTCCCTCTTCCATCCGTGAGGAAACCATTCAAATATGCTGTCTACATTAGATCCTTCTTTGTCTCGGCTCTACAATTGTATTTATTTCCCCCCTGCTGCTCGCCTTGTGCCTTGGCAGACTCTTCAACACTTTGTCTTGACTGAGTGAAATGAGAGGCAAATATGGTTACGGGCCCTCTCTCTCTTTCAATTCCTGCCTTCTGACACACACACGCACACAATCACCCAAACCCATGTAGAGGGTCTTGGCAAAAGGCAAATGCTGAGTCTGGCATCGAGGTTGTGTCTTTCTGGTTGGAGTTGGGAACCACAGAGAGTTTAATTAGAGTGGAGAGAGGCACCACATGGATGGTTGACTTCCTGGTAAGACTGGCTGAGAGGCTGAGGGGTGGAGAGGCCCACTAACAACCACCACACTGTGAGATGCTAGCTGTAAAGCAAAAAAAAAAAAAATATGCACACAAGCAACCAACAGTTATAGCTGTAGACACAGTAGCTGCACTCTCATTTGTATGCAGTGTGTGCTTTCAGAAAAATCCTTCTGCCTCAAACCGACGCCAGCAGTATTCCTGAGCAGATAGCTCATTAAAGAGATAAAGCAACCTTATAATTTAACCTAATTTATAACTGAAAGTGTGCTGCATTCTCACTCTCATTCCTCTGCCTTATCTCATGTCTCATCTGACATTTTGTTGCATGGGCTCTACCCGTTTTAAGAAACATATTGAAAGAAGAATGCATTTGCAACTCCCTGTTACTATTTTCTGCACCAAGACAAGCAAGAAGATAAGATAGAGACAAGGAAATTGAGTACTGGGGTAAATAGCTCTTACCCGTGCATAGGTACGGGTGACACACACACGCACACACACACCACAAGAGAAGGAAGAGAGTTAAGGTATTTGCCCAGTCATTCATCATGGTATAGGTACATTCTGTAAAACACACTCCAGGTAATAACTGCTTGCTATACAAACTTGTTTTAACCTTCCAGCATTCTTGGATAATTTGCAACATAATGGCACACCTGGCTTCTCCTAAACTCGATTACAGTGCCTTGCAGAAGTGCCCATACATTTGTCTCATTACAACCACAAACTTCAAACTTTTTTTCCTAGGATTTTATGTGATAGACTAACACAAAGAGGTGCTTAATTGTGAAGTAATTGAAAATCTTAAAAGTGGAATGCATCAGTGTGCAGTATCAGTATTTTGTAGAACTACCTCTCATTGCTAATACAGTTGTAAAGTTTTCAGGGACGTCTCGGTTCAGATCGATTCATTTTTCAATCCCTGTTTGCAAATAAAATCTCAAGATGAGCCTCACTTTATGGTCAAATTGCCATACATTTTTAACTGGACCACAAGTCATGATTGTGTTTTGATTTGTCTGTTTGGGGTTGTTAGGCTGTGCCAGTACTTGCAGCAAACTGCAAATAGAACTTCTTCTGACTTTCTTTCAATAATAGCTTTCTTCTTGCCACACTTTCATAAAGGTCAGATTGATAGGAGTTTGTGATTCATAGTTGTCCTGACGGCAAATTCTTCCACCTGAGCTGTGGGTCTCTGCAATTCCTCCAGAGTTACCATCAGGCAAATATTATACCCCTCACCCAGTTCAGGTTGTGTCCATAACCACTATGATCCTTCATGAAGTTTTTTTAAGGGGAGATAAAAGATTCAGATATAAATTTCTGGATCTGCAGAGTCAGATGAAGATGATAGCTTTGCTCACAATTAAAGCCCTGAATACATTTAGGCATCATGTATGAGGATGGTGACACAGAACTCAACACCAGGGAAATCTCCCAGGGGAAATTCCCTGCAGAAGAAGACTGCCAGTTTTAGGCCGAACCCCTTTTGATTCTGCAACCAAAGGAAAATGAGCTGAAAGCACACAGATCTCTGAAGATTGTATCATGTGACATGACAAAGTAATTCATAATGAGGTTTTCTGGTTCTGTTTATAAGGAAAAAGAAACTTCTGATTAATGCTTAAATCTTAGGGTTTAAGCTTCTCTTACATAATGAGATAATAAAAAATGCAAATTAATTCTATTTACAAATTATAATATTTTGGAAAGCAATTGGTGGCACATGGCTTTACTTAGGAGTATCAGAGTAAATGGGGAGGGAGAGGCTACAAATGAGTGCAACACATTGTTTATGAACCATTAAAAAAAAAAAAAAGATTTTTCTTTCATTTCACAATTAGTACTTTGTGTTGGTTTACCATAAAATCAAAAGACAATAAACTGATGTTTGTGGTTATGTTGTCGTAAAACATGGAAAAGTTTGAGGGGCATTAAAATACTTTGGCAAGGCACAGAAACACAGAGTCAAAGTAAATGAAGCTTATTCAGGGACTAATAACTGTTTCACACTGATAACTAAAGTTAATTTTAACTTTAGTTATGTATTCATTACAGCTTTTTGCTTCAAGGGATTGCATGTTACCACAGTAATAGACGTAGAGGTTATTGTCTCAGCAAGACAGGCATTACACTTTGTAAAAGTAGAAATAACTGAGGAAGAGAGGGTCTTTTCTGGGGCATAGGCGGGTCAGACACTGGAATATTGCAAGCCAGGGGGCGAATAACTAAAGCAGCGGGGAGGCAGGCTATGGCTCTGTGGGTCACATTATTATTGATTGCCAGACATTATGAGGACAACATGGGAGTCCACTGAGACAGTGGAATAAATTGTGGCTTGACATCAAAGTCAAGCTGCTGACACTGAGCCTGCAGGGGACAGGAGCTACCCAGCGCTGGATTAGAGCTGGATACATACCTCTCAAGCCCACAGAGAGAGAGAGAGAGAGAGAGGCACAAAAATAAACAGACAATGAGATCACTGTCCGCCAGTTACCTGATAAAATAAAGGTAAAGACTGAGCATGAAACGGAAAATGGCACAGCGTAACAGGGGGAAATGTCAAGCGCGGAAAATTCCAGCTCCACGCTTTGATTCCTTAGGAAGTCACTTTTTATAAATTCATCACTTTTCATACAACAGTGTCTTATTCACTGACACATCAAGGCTCACCAGAGACTTCTCCGAAGGTGCATTATTCCAGGCCTCATAAAATTCCAATCTGCTACCCCAGAACATTTTCACATTCATTAAATCTTCGTTTAATCATTATTCATAGCATGACTGATGATGATATTAGAAAAGAAATGGAAGACAACAGATGAAATAATTAGGCAAATGAAGCTACTATATAAATATTCAATGTTCAGTTTCATTTAAGCTGATTTCAGGGACACACGTCTTGGGAGTCTGAGCGCATTGGAAATGAAGCGTCTGATAGGGGCGTGAGGTTAGCTGCAAGGATAACCACATGACTGCCCCGACATGACAAGGACACATCTAAGGAGTGGCTTTGCATCAGGCCTAACTAGCAGGGCAACATGCGTCACCCACGTCTCTGCGACTGACCACACTCCCATCAAGACAGCTATCAGACAAGATAACTGGAACTTTGGAGATATAATCTGGAATGCATCAAACTGAAACCAAAGAGACAAAACATGGTCACACATCACATGTCCTGACCTGCGCCGACGTGCAGCTACAGGAGAAAAGATGACAGAGATACCTTAGTGGAGGGGGTGGGGGGCAGCTAAAGAAGATGTGAGGTATGTGATGGGGGAGGTGTTGCAGGTGATGGCTGCACGGGTTAGTGGAAGAAAAGGCAGACAGAAACAGTGGGGTGTCGCTACGCTTTGAGAAAGAGACAATGAGGAGTGAAGGAAGGGGTGAGGAGGCTTGGGAGATTATTATGACTGGATGAATTCAAATCCTTGGAACCAACAGAGTTCTGCAGCTCCCCTTAAAGTAAACACATTAAGTTTGAGTCAATAATTAATTCTTGTTTACTGCTCGAACAGCACGTATGTTTTGCTGGCAAAAAGCAAAGAATACAAAAAACTGTTATCAATTATGTCTTCACCCCTGAGTGCAAATTCAGGCCATATGCTCACATGTGGTCTCCCCTGAGGTCTGGCCACAGATTGGCCTGCGACCCTTTGAATTATGCCTACTTTTGCACCCACACATGCGCAGGCAATAATTCATCCTGATGAACAAAAGGAAATAAATACAACCTTCTGCAAGGTTCACATTTTGCACTGACGTTTTGTCAATACAGGTTACTGAAATGTTCCTCTCGCGGTGCCCCTAGAAAGCTAAGCTCATGCCTCTTTAATGAGGCATGTTAAAGGGAGAGTTCAGATTCGTTTTGAGAGGCTCTGCAAAGTTATCAATAATAGCTCCCTTATCTGTAGCGGAAAGGTTAATGTAACAGCGAGTTTGTAGAAAAGTAGAAAAAAAAAAACATCCATAATGCAGAGTTGTAAATGACTAACAGTTCAACGTACCCACACAAAAAATGAATTTGAACTATTTAGAACAATTTATGGTGCAAATGTTCACATTCACGTCATTCAATGCTATATTATCAAATAATAAACACCTTCTGAAGAGACCTTTGTAAACTGTGTTGTGTGGTTGTACCCAGACCTGCGCTGGTTGAAGCTTCCTGCTATATCAATAAGCTACAACTATCCCGTCATCCACCACATGGGGAGCATTAGACTGAAGAGACGTTTCAGGGCGATAATGACAAACTAACTGCAGATGGATTGATGGAGATTTTTTGGGGTGTGAAAGACACTGTTTTCACAGGTACATTGTAGAAAAAATAGCTCAGCAGAGTTAGTCGAGTTTGCCGTTCCTGATGCAACATCATCACATTTTGGCAGCTTTGACTTTGTGTATTTTTGTCTCGATTTTAAGTAAATTGTGTTTGTGTCACAATGGCTGACTGATCTATTAAAGCAGAATCTATTCTGAGCTTTTAAAATACCAATCTGATGACTCCTTGTTAGAAGACAGATTTAAAAGATAATGATTCATCAGTCAAAACCCGGGTGTCTCTTGAAGATACCACATCGAGGGAAACAATGCATTTACAAAGTCTGAAAAACACAAATGATCATGTGAGTCTAGACGGAACAGATGAGAAGCGCGACAGACACAGAAGGCGGGAGAGTGTTAAAAGAAAAGCATGCAAATGACAAAACTGGAAGAGAGACACAAAGCGAAATGAAGGCACACCAAGATGAAAGAAAAGATGAAGCATAGGAACGAAGCATGTCACTGTGTCCTTGTACAGCTTCAATCGTGGCTCCTGCATACCACAGAGGCACACAGTGTGCAGGAGGTTTTGTTCCAAAATGTATCAGGGCTGAACAGGTCTGGGTAACAATTGCAATGTAATTAAATGCTAATCTGTCAGTGCAGAGTGTCAGTTCTGCTCTACATTCTGGGTTAAGCTTAACTTTGAATCCATTTACAAGCGGAAACCTACAATGTCAGCAAAAGTTTGTGTTCACTTATCACTGGCATAAAAACCCTATTAATTTGGGGCTTTTGATGATGCAATGAAACGGTTCTTTTCCAGGAAGTAATTATTCACTGAAACTTGACAACAACCGTTAGTGCACAAGTTTAAATTTCTGGTGGATTTTTCTATATTAACTACAGGCTCAAAAATGCACATGAAGCCCTAATAATATTTAGATAAAAATCCTGCAAGTTGCAGAGAAACTACATACTTAGGGATATTTGTCCATTCTCATGTTTTAGAATATTGGAGCTCATGCAAATTGATCGGTTTCCTGGCCCCGATTTAACATTTGTCCATGAATAACCCAAACTTACAATAGGATCAATGTGTCACAGTCATTTCACAAGCTTATTGTGCCTAATTGTTCCATTACAATACCAGCTTCAGTGTGTTTGGGCACTCTGTCCAGGTGGGATTTCCAAACTACACGATCTCCTCCATCAATATTTCATCCACCAGCCAGAGGTACTGGTTCAACCAAGCCTCATTATGATGCTATCTTCATCCCTGACAGTTGATAAAAGCAGAATTCAAAGCTTTTTTTAAAGCTGTTTGTTGTGTTTGATTTCACCCTGGAAATAGAAAAGACCAAATTAATAACGCATAATTAGTAAATATAAACTTCTCACTAGCGCTGTATATGCATTATATAACCGTCCATGTTTGTAAACACATACAACACTTTATATAGGAATAACATTAAAGCTAAAACAGACTTTCATCTGCTAGAAAAACTTCCTGCTTTTTGACCTTGCAGATAAGGCTCAGAGTGAATGTTTACCGAAGCAGATGGTCCAGGTAGGCGTTGCAAAAGCTGTTTGTTTACAAGAATGGAGATGGAGAAAAACTCATCTTATGGTTGGGAGCCAAACAGGACGGCCGTATGTGTTTCTGTGTACTTGGAGGAGTTTTTTTTTGTTTTTTGTTTTTTTTTCTGATTTTACTTGGTGGATCAAGCATGGCTATCAGAGCCTCGATTAGTCTGGCTTCATCTCATCAACCTCTTCTGTCTCCAAAATCTGGTAATAATAGGGAAACAGTAAAACATCATGCGTGAGACAGGATGGATGGGTGGATGGAGACGGAGGAGGAGGAAGGAAGTGGCACTGAACCAGGATAGAAAGGTGGGGTTAAACAGAGGTTAATGGACTAGAGAAAACCAGAGGAAATTAATGAGAGAGCAGATAGAAAAGAATTTAACTGTCTGCAAGAACATAAGATGGAACGCTCCTGTATATTATGATTGTGGTGCAGTGTTAAGATTGTATCCATCACCGTCAATGTAGGAGTAGCAAGAGGAGGAAAAATAGGAAAAAATGAAAACCAACCAGATGTTACTGAACTTGTTTCACTTAGATGAACCAGTAAGGAAGTGGCCTGTACCACTGCGCTGAGCATCATGTAATATTCTCCCTAATGTGATCAAAATGAAAGCTTCATGCTCAGATGTCAAGTTAAGAATTCCATGTAACTTTTTCATTGTTATAACATGACCTGTGTTTCTCAGAGAAAGTCCTCTGAGGCTGTATGGCACAAAATGCCATTAAGAAATGACTTAGCTAAGGTTAGAATTAGACCCATTTTGCAGATGGATTAGCAGGCCCGGGGCAAACTTTGACATTTATGGTGAGGAGGGCAAAACAGCATTTTCCAGTGGCTAGCAGAGGCAAGCTAGAGCTTGTCCATTCAAGTTGAAGGGGGAGAGTGAGAGCAAAGAAGGAAGTGGAATGAGGGGGGAGTCTGTCATAAACTGGAAGATGTGAGAAGGCTGACGAAGTGTCACCAGAGGAATGTGGAAAAGAAGTCAGCCAAGTTGACGGACACGAGATGTGGAAACTGTCTGTCACGGGCCGCTACAGAATTTTCCATGACTCCAACACTTCATCTCCAAGTAGAGATGTTGCTGCAGGGCAAAAAAGCCAACCCTGTCTCCCTATAATGAGCTATGAACTAGATGTGGAGATGGAAGATAGAATCCTGGGAGGAAACACTCAAACTTAAGTTTCAGCCACTCCTCAGTGAAAGCAGAAAGAACCAATGTGTTCAGATGTATCCCCCATGATTAAAGAGGCGTTCCTATATGTGTTCAGCATACCAGCACCCAGATGCTCAGCATCCTCCGTTATAAATCAAACCAAGTGCTTGTTCCATCTAATAGGTTTCACAAAAACAGCACGTGGTTATATTTAGAAGCTATGCCCCAGAAAGCACACAGAATAAATTGTTTGAGTAAAAAACGGACATGCAGTCAGGTAAATTAACTCAGTTAAGCAGTCTCACCTGTTTCTCACTGATCCTGGAAAAGAGTCATTCATGGTGGCAGCAAGTTGGAATAGTTCTGTTACGGTAGTTCTGATTTGCTCTTGTTTTAGACTTGTTAATAGTTTTCGGGTTGAGTTCTTTGCAATATCTTAGCTGTTCCTTGGACTGCGCTCTTCGGGATTTAGGGTATTTTTTGCATCCAGACTGCCTTGTTCCTGCCTTTAGTCCTTGATTCAACGAATCACTGATTAAAGGTCGCTTACAGTGTTTCAATTTATAAAATTGAGAGAATTACATTATCACCTTTTATTCATAGTCACTCCAAGGAACAAACAATAAGCCCATAACAATGGGCAAATACCAATGTTTCCAGCTTGTAAAAAAAAACAAAAAAGAAAATCCTTGTTCAACTTAGGCTTAAGCACCCCATTAATAGATATGGGAAAAAAGGGTTTCCATATCATAGTAGTTCCAGTTTTCCTGTGATGGGCTGGCAACCTGTAATGGGTGCATCCCGACTATCGCTTATTGACCCTGCAATAGGCACCCTACCTCAACAACCCCGCAAGAATAAATGGGTGTAGAGTAGACGAGGAAAGGTTGGATGGACAAACGGTAGATCCAGTCAGAACTGTGTTTTGTGTGAGTCTGCAATATTGAAAAGCCATGACTGAGGCTAATGTTTGCACAGTTTAAATAAATAAAAAAAACTTTATGAATTAAATATGAACACAGAAAAAAAATTCAAACTAAAGTAACAGTAAAACTTGCGAAGCTGGAATACTGTATTGACCCATCACCAATCGCTTGGAAAATAAATCTAAAAGCAAAAGCTCTTAGGATTTTAAGTTTATTAACGTTACATAACACTGTTTATTTCAAGCGAAACTCCTCTTCACACCCACATGTTAAACAAACAGTAATGGCTTCTGGCCATTTGTTCCATTTTGGACTGCACTACACTGAACACCAGCTGAAGCAAACAAACAGAGGCACAGCAGTGTATAGTATCACTGGCTAATATGGTTCATGGACTGAGCCTGGCTCAGTCTGATATGGTTGCTTGTTTCCTCAGTCTGGAGCCAAGTAGCCAACGATTTGGATATTGTCTCATGTTTGTACTGGAAGCCTGGTCTGCCCTCTGCGAGTCGACTGACTGATAATCCACAGCAGGGGCTCTGACCACATGGCAGAGTGAGAGCATAGGGAGACTTGAATAAAGAAACTGCAAAACGAGCAACTGGCAATTGGTTGTGAAATGATATGAAATCAAATACAGACAAAAAAAATGCACAAACAATATCGCAACCAACACTCTAAAACCCTGGGAATAAAAATGACCCAGATTGAAGGTTTGTTTTGTTAACATAGCAATGTGACATAAATTGACCAATCTAACTCTGGACTGAACTAAATCAAGAAGATGTGTTTTAAATTACATTCTGTATTAAAAATAACCAGATTAAAGAAAAACGGCAATGATTTTCTCATTTGAAACAGGATGAGGATTATACTGTAAAATATCGCCTCAGATATAGGAAACAAACTATCTTTAATTTTTAAGATTTAAATTTACCATTTAAATCTTTAAATGGTAAAGATTGTTGTAGGTTGTCTTTGGCCAACTTACAACAAAACTTTCAATGAGAGAATTTGAAAAATACTCAAATTGTATATTTAATTGTATATGGTACTGATTGGTCTCTGCTTGCAGCTTTCAAATGTTTTTAGGTTTTTTTTTCTGTTAAATGTGAAAGGATGTGAAAGATGGTAAAATGTTAAACTTTTTACCTTCATTAACTAGTCTAGTAAAGTTCACTTTACTACACTGGGTATAGTGAAAGACAGACAGAAGGACACAACCAAAGCAAGGTCAGAGAGAACAGCCCCAGGAGAACAAGTGTGTCGTAATGCGACTGGCTATCAGCGTAACCATCAGGTTCACCTCTTTTCCAATTGCTCTGAGCATGAAGCTTTTTTTCAGGTAATCTGAGTGTAGAGTTAGCATTAGCTTGGTGTTTCTGCAGCACGCTGACGTCTGAGTGCCTTCTATGCTGCCATGCCGATGGTGGGCTTGGCTTTGGTACTATCCTCAACCGTTCTACCAACTGCCCCATAAGCACAGCCAAACACACACACACGTCCGCACACCCCCACGAGCAGATGGGGCAA